>NW_020273605.1:1026609-1262058 GCF_003268045.1 Sipha flava
AATAATAATAATAATAATAATAATAATAATAATAATAATAATAATAACAATAATAATAATAATAATAATAATAATAATAATAAAAATAATAATAATAGTAGTTCTATCGCAAATGTATTTTCGTTCCCATACGCACGTGCGTATACGTGTATATGTATAATTTTTTTCTTTGTGTACACTGCTATAATATTTTTCCCATTTGCACACACACACACACATACACACGAGCGCGTGTACATCGTTCATAATTTACGAATATACACGAGAGAGACGAACAAGTATGACTTGGTCGTCGTCACCACATCAGTATATTATTATAAGTGCCCGTACGACTTTTTGCCCACGCAATACATTAACGGCCGATGCGTATGTTTATTATGTACGCCGAAGTTTATAAAACCATATATAATACACAAACATGACTCCGGAGTCGCGTCTATTTATATAATAAAATGTGTGTGTATGTGTGTGTGTGTGTGTGTGTGTGTGACCGTGTAAACACTGGTGTTTAATAATTTCAAAAAGTGTCATCGTATACCTACTACGCGCGTGTGTTTTATCATCGTCGGTATAACGCAAAAACTACAACGAGATAGTAAATGGCGATCTGAGTCGTATTAAACGGAAAAGAAAATATGCATTTATTCCCCAAAAATTAATTAATTGTATTCCGTTTGCTCTGTTTAACTTTTCTGCCCAAGTCGAAATCTGATCAAACTGCAGCATTTGTTCCTTCCATATATGTGTAATATAATTTATCGTTAACCCTGATTCGTACAAACCGTTCACGACTTCTGTATTCGTGAACAGATTATCATAATTTTTTTTGTCTCGGAAAAATATTTTAGACCGGCGTTCTGCTTTAATATTTAGCATAATATTTAAACACAATTTTTACTCCATTTTTTTATTTATTAAAATAAAATTTGCACGTAAATAACGTAGAAAAACAATATCACATGAAAGTTCTTTGTTAAATAATACACTTTTCGTTTTTAACTTAACATTGATTCCTTCGTGTCAACAGTATTGGGATTATCTAGATAAATTTATCTAGATAAATTATCTAGATAAAAGTGTTTGTAATCTTTATCTTATCTAGATAATAAAAAATGAACCGTTGAACATTTTTGAAAAAATTATCCGAGATAAAAAAATCACTCATCTAGATGGTTAGATAAATTATTCGTGATCGTAAAGATATTTTTCAGTTTTCCAAAAATTTTCCATACTAGTGCTAGACAGTAGACATATTTGTTCGTTATTATTATATTTGTTTTATATAGTAATCACTATTCGCTAATCGGTATGATTCGTGGTATATTATCAAAAATAGTGTTTATTTGAGTATCTATTTTCATTTATCATTGATATGTTTACTATTACTTGTTCGGAAGAATAGCTTATCGATAGTTGGCGATTATTGTTCTAAAAATAAAATATTTGTCCCAATAAAACATGGAAATAATCAAATAACAAGATAGTATGAAATATGATACTGATATAATACCTCCTGGCCACTGCACTACTAAAGTCTAAAGTACTATTTGCAGTCACATAGACATTACCACTCAATTCGATGACTTGTTTGATAAAATACTATGTATATTACAATGTACATGGCAGAGTAATAATGTAATAGGAGAAACATAATAAATATTTTAGTCCCTAAAATTTAATAAGTTTATAACAAAGTGTATACAGCTATTGACCTATCTATGGAAATGAACTGTGACTTTGTCTTACAATATATTTTGGCATTTTGTTAATACAAAGAACACGTCTATATAATATAATTGATGTTCACAAATTTAATGAAGTGGTATTAATGCTTAAACATTTAAGTTGTATAAGTTTTGAAATTAGTATAACTAGTTTCAAAATTAAATAAATGAAATAATTGTTAATATTAAATAGCGCAATTGCGCTAACTGCTAAGTTATAGCTTTTATGCACCAAGTACCGACATTATTTCAATTTTCGAATTGCGTTGAATGTTGATAAGGACAAGTTCCTCGTAAAGTATGATGTAAGTATTCGTAAACGGTATACTGTAACCAATTAGGATTAGGAATCGTGGTAGTACTCCCTTCTCATATTTTATTTCTCTTTCTACTGCATAGGTATTATTTAGAGAATGCAAAAAAAATATCATGTACACTGGTTTGTTATCCAACCATTTTAATAGTTCTATGTTATTATTACTAATATAATAATTCGTTTATTTATAATTTCAGTAAAATAATTATTAAATATAGGTAGTATCAATAGTCTGTGGTCATTATTATGTTCAATATTTATTGTAGTATTGTTCAAGATGTTGAATTATAATAATTTGTACCAATTAATTGATTATTACAGTTACCTACTTAATCTGAAATACTTCTACTGTAGTCTGTTGCAGTGAGTGTAGATACAATTTTTTTCTAGGGGGGGGGTGTTTAAGAGTAAGTTTTTAAGTGTTCTTAGTGTATCTTAAAACGAGGTCATATGTAATAATATTGCATTTAAAATGGTATTATTATTATGTTCCGTATTTAATGAAAATTATTTTGTTATTCAATTTTTATTATATACCTAATCACAGTAAAATCAAAATATTTTACTTTAATATGTAAATAAATAAATTAAATAATAATCAAATATCATTAAAAAAAAAAATCTGGGGGGGGGGGGGGGAAACCCCTTATACCCTCCCCGTAACTACGCCACTGGTCTGTTGTAACTATGTAGATTTTTAAAATATCACAACCATATTGCTGATTGATTATGGTAATAAATATAAAATTTATCTCGAATTTATCTAGATAAAAAGTTAACTTTATTATCTTTATCTTCATCTAGATAAAATATTTTTAGTTCATCTTTATCTTTATCTAGATAAAATTTTAGTTATTTGGGCTCAACACTGCGTATCAGCATAATTAAAACTTTTTTCTCTGCTGCCGTTGACATTAAATCTTTTTAATATCAATCGGATGACATGCTTCTCAATTTTACCTGAATACATTTTAATATGGAAAATAATTTCTCATAAACAACCTATAAAAATAAAAAGGATAATATTATAATATTTATATAAAAACCTTTAAAGGAAACTATTTTACTAGTATCGTTGGCAAATTAAGTAAACATTTGTAAGCCAAAGCCAATGTGCAATAATCAATACAAATAATATGTATCATAAGTAGTGTATAACAACACGTAGCACAATTTTTACAGATCTATAATATATGCAGTTATTGTATTTATTTAAATCATCTTTATCATTATAATCGTTATCTTCATCATCGATGTAATTCAAGATATGGTTCTCCGAAATATTTATTTTACAATTTTTTTATAACTCTCGGTTCACATTTTATCATTTTTATTATTATTATTATTTTTTTTTTTTTTGTTAAAAATTCATCCTCAAGTATACTTATAATTAATTATAATTAACAAAGTCAAGAAAATCGCGACTGAATATAAAGGAATACATTGAGAAAATTGGTAAATTATGTGCCGATAAAATTAATAATGATTAATTAGTAAATATTGATAATGAAAAAAAATATAAAAAATATGAAAAAAAATATTCATGACGAATTGTGGTAAAAACATAAACCGACTGCGGCCGTAACAGCCCTCACAGATACCAGCCCATTCGGTAAAATTTCCCGATATCCCAATGGGCCAATCCGGCCCTGTCTGTGTTTCATATTCTTATTTAGCATCTTGAAGTCTGCTGTAAATCGTTCTACACATTCAACATCATTTTAACATTCAAATTAAGTTCACTAATTAGTGATCAGTTAATTTAAAAAAAATAGTGTTAAACTTTTGTGTATAGAAATTAAATTGTTGGATTAAACGTTGAGATACTCCTGTATTTTTGTCATAAAACTGAGAAACAACTAATGCCAGAAACACGAATTCATAAAAATTACAAAATATATTTGAATATATTTTAACAGGAATCGTTTGCTATTTCCTTTTACAGTGAAATATAATTGGTACTCCTTTCGTAAAAAAAAACCTTACAAGAGATTCAAAGCATCATTATTTACTTGGGCGAAAATTGTTAACCGATATTTTACATCTTTATTATTATTTGTTGGTATCAATTTATTGTATAATGTTAACTTTTCCATGAATACATGCTTGTTAAATGAGAACTTTATTTGATCCATGATTATTGGTGTTCGGTTTTCGTATTTATAGCATCCCTACAGTCTTGTAAAGTATATGAGTAAATGTATTCAAAAGCTTTAATAGTATGTAGAATACCTTTTAAACACTTCTTAATTCAAATATTTGAATAATATTTTTAAATACTCTTTTGGACGTATTTGTATTCGAAAGTCAAATACTTTAATTGAATAGCTTTCTAAAATAAAGGCGAAATCGAACTATAGTTTATTATTTTCGTTGAAGTCTATTTTAGTATTTTGTGACGTAAATTATTGGAAACTTCAAATAAAAGATGATGGGATAAAAGTTTTATGTACACTATTGTGTACATGTCATATAATACAGATATTAATACTATATGTTATATAGATACTTGAGGTATTAATATCCGTATTCTCTTATACGAGAAATCAAGACCATTTTGTCATTTCACTCTTTAAGTCCAGATCAGGTAATGGCTCTTTTTTTTGTTAAAGCTCTAAATTTAGCTAATTAATTCTTCACTGCCTTAGATTATTTTAATACAAATCATGATACATTTAGATTTAAGTAAATTATATTTTGAAAAATACATAATAAGTTTAATTAGTTTTTTTGTTCTCTCTGGGAAATTTTATTCTTACCTAACAATTATCAATTTATACACTTATTTACTTTTTATTATTATTTATTTTATACATATATTCTCTACATTTCTTTTATTTTATATATAATACATCATTTATACTACATTTATACTACAATATATACATATTGTAAAAAGGCCCCATTGAGTTGTTAATAAATAAATAAATATTTATAATCATAAATAATTTTTTTTAAACATTGTTAATTGTTGAATAAACTAAATATATAAAATATAATTTTATAACCATATTACATAAGTTTTTCATTATGGCATAAAATATGAAATATTATATTAAGAAGTATAAATGAAGTACAATAATGTATGAGTTTAATAAATAGCTTGTAAGTTATAGGATAGCACTACACCAGGTAGTATGGACTATAGTATTTAATACCCATCGGTATGTATTTATTTGCTATTATTTATTTATTATGATAAAATGAACAAGCCCTATTACAATAGTAAATATGGAAACAAAATAACAATATACAGTATAGTTGTGAGAGGTATACAAAATTAATTTAAATAATTAAATTACTAAGATATGAGTTGAGTTACATGTAAAAATATCAATATTAATATTATTTACATGTTGCATGGTTCCGATTAATGGGTAGTTTTTACCATATAATTTATGCTGGATTGGCACATAAAAAGTGTTAACCTGTCTAGTCGTATGATCTGGAACTTAAAGAAACTTAATTTTAACAACAGCCGGTTTGGAAAGTACCTAATTATAGCCATTTAATAATTTGTACATAAAAAATATATTCTCTTTTATCCTTCTAACTTGTAGATTGTCGAGTTTTAAATATAATATATAATATATTACAATAGTAATAATTTTATATTATAAATATAAAGGCTTATATGATTTGTGAGTCAGATGTTGAATATTAAATTTGCTTTTAACTTACAAATCTAAGAAAACGATTTTGAATAGCTTTCAGAAACCAAATTGGACCAGAAGTTTTAGGAGACCAAATTATTATTTATTTTAAAGTTTAAATATTAGAAAAAATGTATTGATTATAAAAGTTACAAAAAATATGTTTAAAAAAGTATTTGTATTTGTTCTTAAATACTTATCGACAAAACTACTTGAAATACTATTTAAATACTCATTGAGTTCAGTTATTTTTATTTAAATATAAACAATGTTGTATTTAAACTACTCGAGGCCTGTGTGCAAATCAAAATCTTGAAGCCAGTTATCATTATACATTTTTAACCTTTGAATTTTGACCTTTTGAGGCCCTATAATATAGTATGATCCCGGGGGCTGTGTACAATGCACACTCTACACATTCGGTTTTTGCGGGACTGAATATACACGAAAAGTATCTTTTTACAATATTGCCCATGTGTATCCCTGGAAATGCTTTTGCATGGGTTGAACCAGAAATTTATTCCCCTTCGTTTTAATGTAGTATATTTAGTTTAATTCTTGTAATTTTTTTAATACACTTGAAGCAAATTAAACTATCAAAAACGTTGATATTAATATGTTTTTGAAAATTTCTAAATATATAAATAAAAAACCTATTTAAATCAGTATTGTGGTATCAAAGAAAAAAAGGTTGAGAACAACCGATTTAAACTTACTTTTAAGTTTTGTGTATTTTCATAACTTATTAATCAATATTTTTACAAAATATTTAATTATAAATGAGAAGAAAATGTTCTGGCTGTTTACATATACTTTTATAAATAATCAGAATTATAGCTAAGTCTAATTTATTTATATTTTAACGTTTATTAAACTTGTATTACAAACTGTAATACCATACTTTTTCGAATTTCATAGGTTTTTTTTTTATATACCTGAGGCATAATTTATGATATTATGGAAACATTTTTAATGTTTGGCATCTAAATATATTATATATTGATGGGGTTAGGTGAATTGGGTCCACTATATTTTGAATACCTTTTGAAAGCAGTAAATTGAGTGCCAGAAAAATAAAAAGTTGATAGGTAATATAAGTCCCAGCTACCAACTCACTTATCTATATAAACCTAATCAAATGCTGTATTTCCCTCCAAATAATTGATCTAAATTTGCAGCTATCACCATGCGTATAACAATTAGTTACGAATAATATCATTTGCGATTAAACCAACGCTTTTTCAGTCTAAATTCGAATATTTTTAACTTTGTTGACGAATTATTAGAAATATGAGTACAGTCAGAAAAGCAAGTACAATTACGAAGCACAAAACGAAAAAAAAAATATTACGTAAATGAGAAAATACTCTAACATGATTTGATTTTATTAAATCCGTAATCATTTAAGTTTTTATTAAAAATAAAATATTATAAAAGAAACACACACATTTTAATTTAATTATAATAATAAAAATTAAATTAATTTTTTTAAAGTATACAATTTATACCAGTGTTTCTCAACCTTTATACTAAGGCGGCCCTAAAAATGGTCTTTGAATTGGGTATACCCTTATACCTTTATAAAGGCCCTCAAAAAAAAAAAAAAAAAAACTTAGTATGATTTAATATAATAACTTAACACATAATTTTATTACAAGAAAATTTACCATATACTTAACAATAACTATACATAATTATATTTTGATAACTAAGATATATTTTTTGACATTAGTTTATGAATAGTCACCAATCAAAAATATTTTGTGACCCAAAGGTTGGAAAACGATGATTTATACCATAATTATAAAATTTGATTTCTAAAAAAGATTATAAGATTTTAAATAAAAAACACAATGTATTGAGCAATTTGATTTTTGCTAGGAATCTATTTCAACTTACGATCAACCTACGACCTTGTTTTTCGGAGATCAACTTACCTACTACTTTTTTGTTTTTTATTGCGATATTGGTGTGCTGTAACTTCGTATTCTATAGAAAACAATTCGGATGATATCGGAAATAAATCGGAAACACTCCCGGTTGAATGAATTTTTCTTAGATTAATTCTTCAAATTGTGCACAAATAGAGTACTCACACATTTCTTAATGCTGATATTAATTATTTCAAACAAAAATTATTAACTGGAATTATTCCATCACAAAAAAAAAAAAAAGCTATAACTTGTTTTTATTAAAATTATTTATTTTTATTTCATTGTTTTATAGGAAATATAAATTTGCTCTCTGTTCATAACATTTTGTTAATATTAACTTTTAATAAAAAAATAAAAATTAATAATTATAATCCATTACATGTTATTAAAATGTATGAATTATTTTCCAAACTCATATTGATGCTGAATACATATTGTGTACATGTTATTTGTACTACCTAAAAAAAAAAAATTCAAACATCAAAACGTGGATTAGGATCTAAAATTAACTAAAAAATACTTATTAAAAAGGTATTTATAAATGAACGATGGTAACCTATATTGTTTTTTCAATAATTTTAGTGCTCGGAAGTATATTATTTTAATTATAAAGGTAGCATTTATGTTTAACTCGTAAACAATTTATTGATTGGTCAATAAAAAAAAAGTCTATTTTTTCATAAATCATTTCTTATATGAATATACCTAATAATATACCAATATACCTTTGAAAATAATCTCATATTAATTGTTGTAATTGTCTTGTTTTTGATACATTTATGTATAGATATATAATATAAATAAATATTTTATCGTATTGACCTAAGATCGGAGTGGAATGAAGACTTAAATTATGCATATAACTGAGAAGGGTGTGAAAAGCAAGTAGTATTGATTGCAAAGACTATTGACTTCTAAAAGTAGAAACTTAAAAAAACTGTCTTATTTTTACTAATAAGTTATTAGTAAAAATAAGACAGTTTTTGACAGACAGTTATCAGTTTTTACTAATAACTGATAAATTATATTCTTTCTAAAAAAATATTTAATGAATTTATCACCAACATCCAAAATTACTAAGTGCATAAAATAACGAAATGTGGATAGGAATTATAAAATTATCAAAGGAAAACTTATTTTTTAGAAAAAAATAATGTTTTTTATATATTTCAAATTATACTCTACTATAAATTATATTTGTATTTAAATGTAAATAGTTTCAAAACTTATGGTTCTGAAACTAGTTCCAACAAAAATGTTAATATAATGGAGAATTATCACGAGGAATATTTTCATCGGGTGATTTTATAATAAGTTGATTGTATTTGCATTTTTATAATGCAATAATATGATTCGAGAAATTGAAACTGTCATTTTTTAATCAAATAATATTACGTTTACTTCACAATCGGTATAATCCGGAAAAAAGTATATTATTTAAAACTAATTACTTCAGGATAAAAATGGAACTAATATACTTAGCCATTATTGATTCCAGTAATACTGGTGTTTGATACTTGTCACGCGATTAGCTTATATCAATTCCGAGAAAATCGGGTATACTATTAATATCTATAAGAAAATACTAATCACATTTCATAAATTATTGAAAAGAGAAATTATTCTATTATAAGTTTTTATCATCACTTGAAATAAAATGTCATAAATTATATTTTATTTTTACAAAATTAATTTGGGAACATAGGATCCGAAACGCGCTTGTATATATATAACAATATTCAATGTTCTTTTAAATCATTTGTATTATTGTTCTCGTTAATCAATGATAATTTAATCAAATACTTTTTAATTAGTATTTAACATTTTTTTAAGGTAATATTTTACTTAAGAATTTTAATGCTGATTCCAATTGGTGTAAGACACTATAAAACATGATATTATTCACAAGGATTTGGTGTTCATTTAAAATATGACCTACTTATGTAGTTATACGATATTGCGTCTCTTGGAATATTGAATATGCAATCTACCGTGGCTTCGTATAAAATTACTTTTGTTTAATTTACAAATAACATAATTATCAGATCTGTTGATTTAAATTTCCTCTATTTCGTTACATAGTTTTCCATTCTACTCATCAACTAAGTCAATAATATCTCTCACAATCATTAAATTAAATAAAAAACAGCTTTATTTAATGATAATTTAACGTATATACCTATAACTAGATTAATGTATAAAAAACATTCCGAAAGAATTCGTTTCTAAATCAACGATAGATCTCTTATTGTTGTTTGAATCAAAGAGTTTCAATTCAATAATTTAAGCAGAATAAAGTTCTTTGCAATTTTGATCACTTATATTGATTTATTAAACTAATGATGTTGCACAATCAAAAAAAAGTAAATACTTTTGTCTTCCCTTTGGCAATTCAAAGCAATTGTTTAAAATAATTAAATATCTCCTAATGTTATATTATACAATTAAATGTATATTTATTTATATATATATTTTTTTTTTTTATATAAATTATAAATTATCTAATAGCCTACAATAGTCAAACAAATTAAGCCCTAATTACAATAATTATGAACAGTTATCGTTTTTAATACAAAACAATATCATTGTAAGCAAGCTACATTTATTTATGATTCAAATTTGAAAGTTGAAACATATTGAAAGAATTAGAAATTAATGTAATTTGCTGTATTCCACTATTTGACATAACATATGCAACATAATATGGCAATTTAGGCGTATTCATTATCTTATCGATTTAGTACATTATGTAGGTAGTATACCTATAATGATCAATTTAAAAACCTACTTATGTTTGTCTTGGATAACACTTAATATTACCTATGTTATATTTATTTTTATTACTTTGGTTACAGTAGCTCTATAATGATTGAGTATGTTGACTTTTCAATTTTTTATTTTCAATTCATGGGTTTCTAAGAAAAAGATTGAATATATTGAAAATAATGTATATAATCATGTATTTATTTTTTTGAGTTGCAATACAACTAAAAAAAAGCAAGCGCATGTAACTGCCTAATTGTGAGAATAATCATAGTAAAAATCACATAATATTTTTACTATGATCGGTAATTGATTAAAACAGAGGTTCCCAGACTTCTTAGAGTACGACACATTTTGGAAATTATTTCAATTTTGACGACCCAAAATAATATCATTGACCTTTTTTTTTTTTTGCTGTTTTCATTATTTTAAATTGAAGAAAAGTATTATATTTTTAAAAAAAAAGTTTATAATATGTAATTTAATTAGTAAGTATATAATTTTGATGTAAAAGATGTAATTGTTTCCTATTTTTTATAACTGGATTAATATCCACTTTTTTATTTCGATTGCAAAGAACTTGTTGTAAGCTCATCATCAATTCATTTTATTTTTTTAACCGCTGACTCAGATATTATCTCTGTTTCTTCAGTTTTCGTAGAACTTTGAGTCATTGACTTTTAATTTAACCATTTGTCCATAGTAACTGTACAAAAGCAGAAAAAAAAAACGAATTTATTGGTTATTTGAAAAATAGTAAGATTTAAACTGCGTTCATGTATCGTATTCAATGTACCGTTTGTTACTGAAAATAATTAATTTATTTGAACGTAGTACTAATTTGTTTCAAATATATTGCTATATTTTCAATAATCATTAATCCGATTGCGTTGTATTGACACAGTCGAGCATAGACATATAAAGAAATATTATTATGTCTATTAGTCGCAGTAAATTTTTAATTGTCATAGACGCCAATAACAGTTATAATAAAACTAACTAAATAATTAAACATCAACCATAAATAATAGAAACACATGAAAAATATAACGCGACCCACTAAATATATAATCGCGACCTACAGTTTGGGAACCTCTGGATTAAAACATTAAATGACACAGCTTCCTAGTAAGAATAAACAAGTAAATGTAATATAAATCGGTGTACAATTTATCAATTTTGCATTTTGAATTGATTTAAAATAAGTTCTGAATAGTTTTAAAATGTAATGTTTCTTGAAAAATAAATTGTTAACAAGCCATGACTATAAAATATAATATTTATAAATATAAATTCAGTGAAATATATTTAATTTTATTTAGTACATTTGAAAGAAATTCAATTTAAAGTCTCAATGTCTGTCATAAATACATTTATTGGCACCATGTTTTTACTTTGTACATGATGGTTTATTTTTCTGAATAAGTAATTTCCTAATGATGTGCTGAAAAAAGGAAATTAAATACAAGTACACTCTACAATTCTATACTACTTCTTCGGTATTAAATTAAAATCGATTCGTTTGGAAATCAACATTTATTATATAATTTTCTATTTTATTATTTTCCGAAGTTACTTAGTACTATATCTCTTATTTGCCATCACGAGTTATATTTTTATAAAAAAGAATAATTCTTGAACTTATATAATAAATTGTGTTCACGATTGACAGTGTAATTGAACTCCAGGGTTCCTTGTCAAACTTTCATTAAACCATCATATTATTCATTTTTTATTTAAATAACAAATCAACTTTCTTTGATAAATATTGAATTTTATTTTATTTTATAACAGAAATATCTCATTTGAATAATGAAATCTTATTAATATAATTACGCAGTATAAAAATTCTATCGTATACAGTAAATAATAAATAACATATCTTTATTTTTTCAAAATTTCAGTTATTCCGTACAAATAACATTTTTTAAACAAATAAGCAGCACAGACATAAATAATAAATCATAATTACCTTCTGATTGAAATTATGAACTGTTAATGTTTGTTTTCTATAAAATGTTTAAAAACAAACGAAAGTTAACTGGTTAAATGAGTGCTAAACGCTATAACTGAACTATAATTTATTTTTATGCCATGCATAAAAGTAAGCATTTGACAATATCGCATTATTCATTTAAGCTATCAACACAGTAAGCACGAGATTCTGTGAAGTTTTCGAACGAACAAATACGATTAATGTAACGATGTGATACGATAATTATCGCAGACGAAAGTGTGTCTCTCTTTTATCGAGTGTGATTAAAAATCATATTTCAAGTCAACGTGCAATATATATACAAAGTACTCGAAATGAACAAAGCATTTTTAATTTTTAAAAGACGTTTAAGTACACATAAAAATGGTGTATATTATCATTTTTTATAGATATTGTATTATTTTCATATTTTCACGATGTACGTGCGTGTACATATAGGTATTGGAAATATCACCATGGAACGCAACAACGTTTATCGTTTTCACGAAAGTCGAGAGGAAAAAAGGAAAAACAGCCGAGACGAATCGGCGTGGGAGAAAAAAATCGGTGGACGTCGTGCGGTCGTACCGTTCGCGTACACGTCGACCATTGAGACGTTCGCGCGATGCCCTGAGGGGACAGGTGCGTTCTCCCGCCCTCCTCGCCACTGCGGGCCCATTAGCGTGCATAATAATAATAATAATTATAATAGTATGTAATCCGTACCGAACGGGTGAAATCGTCGTTTTCTTGAGACGAAATAATTTTCTCCGAGGGTGCGGCCGGACTGCGCGTTTTTCGACTGTCAGCGCGCACCATCAGTGGCAGAGCCGGTGTTAGGGAGAGGCAAAACGTGACATTTGTTATTATTGTATAAAAATTTTAATTGAAAAATATTTTGAATAGAAATCTCATAAGATAAAACGTGAAACGCGTGGAACGCATAGCGAGCGTGATTTTTTAAGAAATCCATATAACAAAAAAAAAAAATTAACAAAACAATATTATATTTAATATGTCATTAATGCACCAACGACCATCCTTATGGTACGCCGCACGGTATGATAACCGGGTATACCCAGAAAGTTTATCTCATCGCATTTCTTAAATTTAATTAGTTATTACCCGATACGGCGTGCAGCCTGTCACCGAGTCTGATTACATATTACCTACCGTTTTTAATAACGGCCCACAAGTATACAGGTGACTACGGTTGCTGGTAAAATAAGTTTTGCTCAGGGCCTCGAAAAAGGTAGGCCTTGGTCAGTGGCGTAGCGAATTCAACAGTTTTTGGCGGCAAGTATGTTTTGTCGATAACCACCCGCCGAAAAACCGAGAGGTGACCGCCGTTCGATTACCCACATCGCCACGCCACTGTGCACCGTCGCAACCAGACCGCAAAACGCGCAACCGTCAGGATATCGAAACCGTATCAGCATGGTCGTCCGGCCACTTTTTCTACTTTTCGTTTCGGTTTTTCGCGTTCACGATGCACTGCGACCGTTTACCGCGCGTCAAAACACGGCATCGTAAGTCTTTTGGACTTGCGTTGCCTGTGATTCACTGGAGCTTGCGACATTTTTTCGTCCCGAAGACAACGAGCGGAGTTGGGACCGATTTGTAGCCTGTAAAACGATTGTGGTATCTCGTGTGCGTGCAACACGTGTACGTTTCATTGGATTTCGTATTGATAATGGTTTCGTTTTTTGTTACGCTGGGTGTAGAGTAAAGGAAAAATATTTTAAACTCGAATACATTAATTTGATTTCAACTCCGAGTGCCTTTTATTACTTTTTTACGTTATTACTCGGGCACAGGTTCCTTTCTTTTCATGTAAAAACTTTATAGTTTTTAATGCGCATTTATTCATGAATTTAACGAAAAAAAAAATTTACCTCTTTTGCAAAATACATAAAATTATGAACATTGATGCACTAGTTCGGAGAAAATATATTTGTTTTTCTAATCGTTTGCAAAACTTATTTTATTAAAAATATTTCGATTGGTTCGCATTTTTTATTGGTTTAATTTGCGTAATAAATAGTATAGCCCTTAAAGCTTAGAAGTGATTATTGATTAACATTGTTTGATGCGATGCCGTAGCTAGAAATGTATTACAAATTATACCGCGGAAGAGAACGAGTTTAGATTGGATTACTATCCCGTTTTCATACAGATATGTACGTAGTTTTTTGCTTTATAAAACTGAAAAGGCATAATATATTAGCTTTTAATTATTTCCTTTTAAAAATAAATAAAAATAAAGTGAATATAAATATGAAAACATGTTCTGAAAAACATGAAAATTAATTCGATAACAATTTAAAATAATAAAAGTGTAAACAAACGAAGACACTCGTATTGATCGAACAACGTAGACGTATTATTAAAACTTTAATGGCGTATTAAAAAATAAATATTCATATAGTCAAGTGGCTTCGGTTCGAATTAAATCTTAGGTTCTGTCAAATCAATTTTAATATTAATAGCTTATAATGAAATAAATTATAATTTCTAAAGGTTTTTAATTCAATACACTCTTTTACCTATATCGAGAATCGTCTTACCGATCCTATTAACCGAACTATTGTTTTCGTTGTTAATTATTTTATACTAAACAATTAATTATTTATAATTAAAAAAAAAAAAAAAAAATTAATGGGCGAAAAGACGTGGCTGACCTTAACGCCCCCAGGTTACGGCATTACTTCAACGTAAACATCTTATTTACAGAGGAAATGAACGAAATATTTCTACTAAATCTGTTTTTAATTAGCTCGTGGACTATACACGCATATGCATATGACACGTGATAAAGCGAAGATAATAAATTTTAATCACGTACGACGTCTGATCTCGCATAATTATCTGTATTTTTGTTTTTTTTTGTTTTTTTATTCGGTTTTCTATCTATTACATTATATTCGATTCTAGTTGGTAGTTTTAACTCTTTAACATCCTCGTTACTACTATATGTTGTTCGACTATCATTGCGAATCTACGAAAGTTAGCAAAAATTTATCGCGGATAATGTTTTAATTAAATTATTATTTTTTTTTTATTTTTACGATTTAACGAATTTTCCCGAAACATACACGAAATTCCGTTAATCTTACTCCGTTCAATGTAATCAATCCGTTAATTTTCCGTTAATCTTATCCGATTGGTGGTTTCCGTTACAGAGATTTGTACTAAAGCGCCGCGCGATTCGTCGTCGATCGTTCGGTTCGGTCTTTCGCGTGCACGTTGAAGAAACGTCGTGAAGAACGGAACGCCGCGGGTGAGTCGAACCGGAGTCGCGTGCACGTACATAATGGCACCGCGGCCGTCGTCTTTGAACTCTCAACCGAAAACGCCGTAAACCAATCGGCACTTAACCGACACGGTTTACAGCGCGTAAGGCCTCCGAGCATGGCCCGAGGAAACGATGTTCGTTCGATCGCGGCAAACGCGTCGGTTCTCCGACGCGCAAACAAACCTTTCCCGGACGGCGCATCGGTTTACCCCCCCGTAAACTCACCTGCGTGCCATTACCGCACGTCTGCGCCCGTAACGACTACAGGCCACGACCGTTCGGACGACGGTCACCCGGCGGCACACGCGGATCGACGGACAGTCGCGGGGCACCGGTAATCGATTCCGTGGCTGTTAAATGACGGCTAAACGTCGTGTTGACGGTTGTAAAAACACCGATCGGGCCCTGAGCTAACACGTTGCAGACTTTCTCGGTTTTTAGTAACGCCGGGCAAACCGTTCTCGCGATACCGATTGCAAACGCATTCCAATGTTTGTAATAACAGTAGAAACCATGTGTACATGACAATAGTTGCGAAACGAATGATATGTTGTTAGTTGGTAATAATATTGTTATTACCACTGCTGGTCGACCGTAAGCCATTCTTTCGAATACTATTTTACGTTGATATTGCACATGGTTTAAAAATAAACGGATATTTTTTATTCATAAACCTTATTGTTTGCCGTTTTCGTCGAAATGGGGGCGATATTTGCCTTAAACCGTCCGACATTCTATTGAACGGAACGCGAGTTCTCGATGGTTCGTCGATGTAGCAGTTCGGGCGCGCGGTTTCGGGAGTAGAAAAAAACAAAATCATGTTTTTTCCCTGTTAAAAAGTCCGCTGCGATATTTATCAGGAATCGCCGAGTAATTTCGCAGCTGTACAACGTAAGCCGGTTCAGTTCGGCGCATTAAAACGTGATCGATTGAAATTCATCTCCCACGTACCCGAACGGCAAATGAACGCGCATACCACTGGGTACGCGAATTGTTTTTACTCGGATGTCGCATTCCCCGGACCGCGAGCATTCCGAGCCCGTCGTTACTGGTGAATTCTTAAAAAGTTTCCGACGACCTTCTTCGTGTTCCGTTGATATCGCGCGTTCATTATCATTCCTCTCACTCTCTCCATCTATCTTTCTCTGTGTCTCTCTCGTACGTCCGACATTCGTTCGCCATCGGACGGATGCTTCTCACTGATGGATTCTACGGAGCAGTCCTTCTATGGGCGAACGCTGCGCAGTTCTACACTTGGACGGGGTACGACGCGTTCCGCGTTCCGAAACATTTACCAGAGCCGCGGGGGTTGCGATTCTCCCACGTAATACGCGGTAAGCAAACGCGTAACAATATCATTATGCCACGACGATTTGTCCAAGATCCAGTTAGCACTTGTCTAACGCTCGTTCGCTCAATGGTTCAACAGTTAACGAATAATTAATGAACAAATCGGATATTTACAACGAAAATTTAAAAAAAAAATTGGTAATTTATATGCCAAATCATACGGGATTAATAACAACAACACACTTGCCTAACTTTTTAGAAAATTAAGGCGTATTAATTTGTGTTTTTCCTATTTTGTATTATATAACTCGACGCACAGTAGTCCAAAAATGATTTTTTTGAATTTCAAAAAATTAAAATTTTTTTTTGTATATATTTCTTACAGAACTTAGGGTACACAACTGTATGACAATAATGGCATAATGTATTTATATTCATGAAAAAATTAAACATTTGAATAGATAAAATGTATTATTTTAACAAATATTGCGATTTTTGGCTCGTAATAATTTCTTAATTAAATTGTCTCCACCAAATAAAATAAAAGTCAACTAAAATGTTTTCGTTTGATATATATATATATATTTGTCCGATATATAAAAAAAGGAGATGCTATGGATTGCTAGAACTATTGCTAGAACAAGGTAAATCAACTGTAGACCAAACACATACAATCAAACAAATTATGGAAAAAATTCATGAATTCAACCAAGATATATACTTACTATTTGTAGATTTCCAACAAGCCTACGACTCTATCAAGAGAAGTAGTCTTTGGCAGGTTATGATTGAACTCGAAATACTGGCAAAACTTATGAGATTAGTGAAGGTTTGTGTTCAAAATTCAAAATGTAAAGTAAAGTTCAACTCAGTAATGTCAGAAGATTTTCCAGTAGAAACTGGTCTGAGACAAGGAGATGCATTATCCCCCATACTCTTCAACATTGCCATGGAGTCAATGGTAAAGAAAGTGCAAGAAGACTCTATAGGTCTAAAAATTGGAGAACAAAATGTGGTGATGGCAGCGTACGCGGATAATATAATTATAATGGGTGAAACAGAAGATCAAGTAAGAAACACAGCAAATAAATTAATATAGGAAGGAAATAGTATAGGTCTAAACATCAATGAAGACAAGATTAAATAACTAATTGTATCACGAAGGCAACATTACCAAAATTTAATTTCAGTGGGAGATTTGACATTTGAAAAAGTGTAACCTAACTTTAAATATCTTGAAGTAGACGTAAATTAAAAGGCATATAGTCATGAGAAAATCAATTTTAGAATAATAGCAGGGAATAAGTGCTATTTCTCACTGGTACCACTGTTTAAGTCAAAACTACTATCAAGGAGAACAAAAATCAGACTTTACAAAGCCCTGGTCAGGCCTATAGTATTGTATGCTTGCGGAGCGTGGACATCAACGAAGGTAGATGAGAAGAAGCTAATGACATTTGAGAGGAAAATACTAAGGAGAATCTACGGCCCTAAAAAGAATACTGTAAACAACGAATACGAACGCAGACTAAGAGAATTGTTTAATGAAGCTGTCATAGAAGGTGTTTTAAAGAGTCGAAGACTTAGCTGGGCAGGACATATATGTAGTATAATAAAAAATGTCGCAATGTGGAAACCAGATCGAACAAGACCAAGATGACGATCAAGACAGTGGTGGAACGACCGAGTGAAAAAAAATCTGAAACTCTTAAGAATCAAAGATGGAGAAAGATTAGCGATGAATAGAGAGGCGTGGAGAGGCATAGTAGAAGCAGCGATAGGTCTAAATGGCTTCAAATAAACCATAGAAGAAGTAGAAGAAATATAATATATGAATAACTGATATTATTTAATGATCCAATTATTATACATATATTATACATTATGTATAACGATTATTATCGACTCGTAGTAGTAGTGGAAATGTATGCGTTTCTAAATATTATAAAAATAAATTCATACTTTTTTAAAGTATATAAAATTAATAATGTTTTTCACTGAGCTTCACAGATATATTGGTATAATCATATTAACCATTATCTATTGAACAAGAATGTGTAATATTTAGCTGTGTGTTTTTGTGCAACTCGTTATAGTAAGCAATTGCATTTTGGTGAGTTAATCATTTTATTGTGAACAAATTTTATTTATAAAATAAATAAATTTAAAAATATGAATTTTATTCCTAAAATTACACGAATGATAGTAGTGATGAATATTCAGAATAATATAATTTACATAAATTAACCATTTTTAAATATATTTTAATAATAAATATTTA
Organism: Sipha flava; assembly: GCF_003268045.1. Lineage (NCBI taxonomy): Eukaryota > Metazoa > Arthropoda > Insecta > Hemiptera > Aphididae > Sipha > Sipha flava. The sequence continues at coordinate 1,045,841 of NW_020273605.1, forward strand.
AAAAGTAATAATATTATGTTATTTTATGATTATCATTAAAAATATTTTGTTCCCCATAAAACATAATTATATTGTATACTTTTTTATTGCTTCATAATTAAAAAAAAAAAATCAATTAAGAATGAAAATATAATTTAATTTTATTATAGTATATTATTTTTAACTAGTTTTGAAAAAATTAGATTTTTAGCTAACTATTTTCATTTTTGGACCACTGTGCGACGTGTTTCTGCCAATTTGTTTTATTTAGCCTTCCTCTATTTTTCTTATGCGAATCATAAGACATGGACATTTAAAAAAAAATAATGGTACTAAAAATGCTACGAGACAGTGGAGGCAGAGGCGGATTTCCAATTAAGCAGAATAGGCAACTGCATAGAGTTGCAAAATGTAGGAAATGGTAGATTTTATAGTGTTCTAGTAAAATATATCATTCGTATAAAAATAAAAAATAGAAATTTCCTTATTTCACATTTACGAAAAATGATGTTATGTTTAAAATAAATTGTCTGTACAAATATTTTAATAATGGTGGTTCAAAAAAATTATCATTGTACGTTTTCATTAAAATGTTAAAATGTTATGGACATCCATCTACATTTTTCCAAAATGAACTAAATAATTAAATGCGAGAAAGTAAAAAAGTGAAATTCGCCTCTGTGTGGAGACGTCGGTCTTCGAGAATTCAAGCAGGTACACCAATTTGACCACTATGCTTCGTTTAATATCAAAATCAATTCGAAGTAAAAATAAATATTCATCAAGCTAAATATGTCTTATTAAATGAAAATAAATTGTTCACGTATTTATATTATTTATATTTACTGATAATTCACGGAGTAACACGAAAGCGTGATTCCACCTTATTATTATCGATACATATAACATAGTATAATTATTGCCTAAAGATCAAAATAGAACACGACACGCGCATTCATTATTCACAATTTTTATTATTCTGTGTTTTAACATCATAATGCATACGCTATACTATAATTTAATGTGTATTAGTTTAAATTATGTTGTAACCTATGTTTAAATTCGTATCGATGTATTATAACAATAGCAAAATTGTGTTTTATTATAAAATAACAATTACTAAATAGTTAATATTCGAAAATGAATATATATAGTTTTTATGAATAAATAAATAAATACGTAGCATGGAGCAAAAAGTACAGATAAACTTGGCGGTGGATTAAAATATATTAAAAATACGAATAGACATAATAATTATAAAACAAATATTTATTTTGCTCTACTGGATCATATTATAAATAACATGAGTGAAAAGTAAGAAGAAAATAATTTTTAAATTTAATTAATTAAATTTTAAATTTAGCTAAACTCACGTCACTACGTGGTAGCAGGGACTGGAACCTATAGATTTTTTCGGTTCCAGTTTCGGTTTTGGTTGTTTGATTGATTTTAGATTTAGTTTAGGTTTCGATTTTATAAAAGAGTAAGGGTTCTAGAACCAGTTAATTTCGGTTAATTCTGATTATTAGAGATTTATTAAAAAATAATATGAAATTATTTATTTATTCTTATTTAAATTGTGATTGTTTCATTTCATGAAAATAAAAGGTATTATGAATAGTAAAAAAAAATAATTATAAATATATTAAATATATATATTATATCAGCCTATTATATTTCTTTGAGTTAGGTTAAGTTATTTTATTCCAATTCATAGTAAGAATTTGTAAAATATTTTATAATATTGTGAAATATTATGATTTGACGAAATAAATATATTTAATTTAAAATTTAATTTTAATTAGGAATCAAAGTTAATACTGACTATTGTTGTAGCTACAAATTTTTTTTAAACATTAATTATATTTAACACAAAACTTAATAGACAAGATAGATGATATACTCATTGTAAATTGTAATATATTAATAAACATACAAAAATAATAATAATAATACAAATTTACTTATAATTAAGGTTACGGTTACGGTTTTTCATTTTTGGAAATAAAGTTTCCGGTTTCAGTTACGGTTCTTAAATTTTAAAGGTTATCCGGTTCCAATATCAGTTCTTTTCGATTACAGTTCTAGTCCCTGCAGTCGTCGTTCATAACCGCACACTTTTATATCTTAATCCTACATATTTTCGCTAAATTAAACCGATTAATACCACACAAATGTATACAAATATATATCAATTGCGTATACATTTATCTAAAATAACATGAGTGCACCTCGAGACTGAGCGGAGTCGCTCGCTCGAACAATTAAAAACGAAAATATCCCCAATTTGTTACGTAACATCACCCCAAGTAGGTCCCAGGATAAAAAAAAATATTTTATGTGGGACTCATACGAAACTAGCAACGGAAACTGTACATGCAAAGTGTGTAGAGAGAAAGGAACTGTTAACTAAATGTGTGCTGTTTTGATGACCACTGGTCCTTGCGTGGTAATACTCTGCATAGTCCAGTCTAGTACGGTTCTAATATAAAAAAATTATTGAATCGTCGGTTTGGTCCGGTTCAATAATTTTTAAGAGTAGTTCGATCTAGTCCTCATATCAAATGCGTTATTTTCAGTACAGTTCGGTTTCAAAAAAAAAAAAAAAAATGAAAATCAGTCCAGCCGGTCCCAATCGTGGTACTTAAAATCTAAATACAGATATTGTGTACAGGTATTGTTATGTAAACAAATAAAACAAAAAAAAAACCTTAAACCTTAGGTATATACTTATTTATCAAATCGGATAGTCCGGTCCAGTATAAAAAACGCATCATATAATACGGTCTGGGCTAATACAGACTGAACCTTACGGAAAGGTCCCATAGACGGTCCAAAATGTTTTAAGATCGGACCGACAGTCTGGTCTACGGTCTACTTTATTAAATATTATTTAATTACTGGTCCAGTCCGGTTTAAAAATAATATGAAGCTGTCGGTTCAGTTTAATTTTGGTCTTTGATCAACGTTTACATGTGGTCCGGTCCAACTTCAATCCCCTGGTAAAATTTGTAATTCAGTCTGCTCCTTAAAATAACGGACCGTGCAGAGCACTACTACGTGGTATATAATATACGTATGTACTCGTATATTCAAAATAACCTCGTTCGTATTATTCGATTATCTGTATAAGATTCGGTGCTAATTGAAATAGCAGATGTACATTTTAGATGTGTACGCGTTGTGTCCGTACGTTAAAATATCTTAACAACGTATCGAACGACGTTTCAAGTCTAGACTCGTTAACTGTACCATATACCTACCATATTTTAAATATCTAGCAACAACAACAATAATCGTAATACGATGCCTGAAATAATAATGCAAAAGGATATTATTGTATTGAGCAGAACCGGCGGACGACTTCATCAATCAAAACAGTGCTTATCGGTTCGCAACGTACAAGTTCAACGCACTACAGTCCTGTAATATATGTTCGTGATACGCCAACGGAAATGCTCGCATAATCAAGTACGTCCCGTATTTAATCTTTACAATAAGTACTAAGGTATCTTACAGTTACGAAATCGATAATCGTTGTGCCTGCCGTCAAACGTTTATACCGGTATTAATACACGTAATCTTACTGTATACTATATAAGTGTAATGGTTTTTAGTGTTTCAATTATTGGACATAATTTAATTGTTAAATCTTCGATAAAAAAAAAAATTAATCCAATCAAATTTTACAATTTTCTGATCGGATTTATACATAGGTATATTTTTGCATAATATAAAAAGCAAAAAAAAAAAAAAATGTTTATCAATTGTTCAAACTTTTGTATTTTTATGTTTCCTACGTATACTATGAACTAACTAGGTTCCGAATCAGAATTATGGTGTGAATACATTTCAATTGATTATGGAAAAAAAGAAAACATTCACGTAAAACCGATACATCGAGTCACATAAAATCGAGTATAAAACTAAATGTCAAGTATAAATTGTAATAATACACTGTCAAGCGTATTATACGTACATCCTAACATGGGTGAACTGAGGCCCTGATGGGTATACATTTTAGAAATACCAAACAAGCGACTCATGTTAGTTGTTATAATTTTTATTTTAAATAAAATAACTTTTTAAGGAACATAACAAAATGAAAAAAATTCTGTAGGCTTAAACTTAACTAAATTTAACATCATAAAATAAAACAAATTACTTCAATATTACAAAATTTAGGGGACACCTGGGTAAGTTGGTGACATTAAGATTTAAACATTTTTAAATAGCTCAATTTAAGAGATAAAAGTTTATAATTTTCAATATAACTGCTTAGATATACATAGATTATATATATAAAAAAAAATAAATAAATAAAAAACGGAAATAATAGTTTCACAAAATTGATAACAGAAAATCATGATTTCATCATAGGAACCGCAAACAAGAAATATTATATGTTGGTAAAACTGTTTAGTATTTTGTGGAACAATTGTAATTTTGATTAAATTCATAATGAGTTATTAACAATTCGTCAACCTACCCAGCTCGCCAACTTACTCAGGTTTCCCTTAAATACTATTTTTAATAACAATTACAAATATTGTTTAAAAAATTAATAAATTGCTAAATGTTCCAGAACTTACCTGTTGGTATAAATAGCATTTATGATTATGTTGCTAATCAGAATTAAAGATTCTAATAAATCTTTCTTCATTGCACTTCTTAATATGATTTTTATTTATTTTAATTTTGAAAATGTACGTTCGCAGTTCGTTTGAGTATAAGAGAGAGTGAGAATATATTTGTATGCCAAGTATAAGTTTGAAAATGCTGATATACGTAAATTATATTTTTATAATTATTCTAACAAATGTGGTGGACAACTGCAGAAGCCTACTTCTTTTCCAGACTTACACTTTGTTTCAAAATTATCACTAGATTATGCTGAGCTATCGTCAAGCCTTTGAGATTTTGTGTTACTTTTATGTGCAATTTCGTTAAAAGTTTGATTAAAAAATGAAATAAATTGAAGAAACTCTTCTTTTAATGCGATTCCCGATTCAACATTTGATTTAAGAGCAACATATTTTAAATTATCGTCATTAATTAAATGAGGGCTTTTGGCGAATTCTTTAAAACGTTGTGTATTAAATATGCCTTATAATTCATATATTTTTTCATTTTTTTCAAACACATTTATTAGAACATCGTAAATTCTTCTATGAGTATTTACTTTGAAATAGTCTTGCGGTGAAATATTCCTGACATCATCCGAAGCTTTCTTGTGGGAGAATTTTTTTTATTTTTTGGCCTTCATTTCAATGCTGCAACTAAGATTTTGAGGGCCAGGTGCAAACTAATTTTAGAAGCCTTTATTTATCAATGGTATTAAAATTCTGTCATTGATGAATTGATGAACTTAAATGCCCCCCCCCCCCCATTAATCTAAGCTCATAAATTCCTCCCAGCTCTAGTTAAAGACGGTATTTTAATTTTAGGTATCCGCTAAAAGTCTGTTTCTTTTACAAATATATGTTTACAATACTTAAATTTTAAAATGTTTGTACTCCCCCACTCTTCTTTATCAAAAACTTTTGAAACAATCGAACAACTTAATTTGAAGTAATGATTGGTTGTATTTTTTTGTATTTTAGGAAATACATTGTTAATCAAACAAACCTAGGAACACATTAATAAAAAATAAATCAATAGACATTTCATTCCTCTCAATCCTCTCTAATAAGCATACAACTCAAATATTTAACAACTAATAATGAATTAACATTTTTCAATTAACAATTTTCAGTATAATATTTTTTATCTAATTGAGGATAATATTTAATTAAGTAATAAATATTTATACATAAATATTTTGACTTTTGTAAAAATTATTTCTCTTTGTAATATATTTTTTCGATGTACATATTTAGTTATGATGCGTGTTATTTATTGGCTAAAAAACAAATAATAAAAGAAAAAAATTAATACAAAATAATATATTACAAATTATTATATACAATACAAAGTAATAATTAATAACATAAATAAAAAACATATTTGAACACTAAAAAAATTATTTAAGAAAATTCTTTTTTCTTGCCTTATCATTAGCAAAATCATTTATTTTCTTATTTATATCTAATTCCTTTGTACGGACTCACTCAAAGTTTAAGAGGCTTATATTTGTTAGGCGAACTTGTAGCAATGAGTTCCTAAGATAATTTTTGATAATTTTTAATTTGGAAAATGAGCGTTCTGAATTTGCTACTGTGACTGGTAATGTTAAGAAAATAATACATGCACTGAAAATATCGTTGTAATTACAGGCCATTATCTAATAAATACTGCAGGAAATTTTTTATGTTGTGAATTGTTTTTTGGGATACTTTTAATACAACCTTAATTTATTTGCCTAGTTATATCTATACTAATGTCATTTTTATAAAACATTTTAAAATCATAAGTTGCCTTAACAATATAATTTTCACTATACTTAAAAATATTTTGAGGTACAAGAAAATCAAATTTATTGTTTACTTCGTATAGATTTTTAAACCTTTCTTTGAGTTGAAAGATGACTGTGGTATAATATAAGTGGTAAAAATACCACAACATGAAGATTTTCTTCATTTATATCAAGTCTCCTATCTACATCTACGTCACCGAAAATTTTTTTAGAATAAACACGTCGGTGAATAGTTGGTTGGATTAAAATACATTTTATTAAATTCACATGGTTTTCTGCACTGTGTTTATCTAATTTAAAGAATCATTGGTAATGACTGACCAAGTAAATAATAATAATTACGACTTTCGACTATCTGTGGCATGAAAATATCATTTGAACGATTTTGCAAATGTGACCATTATGTTGAATACGCTGTAGTACTCTGTGTATCTCTGCGTAAAAAAAGCTGAGTCAAAAACGCAAACCAGCTGATACTAGTGGTAGTAGTACTCTACTTAACTATATTAGTATTAAACAAAAAATTCCAAAAATAAATGAAATACCCAATTCTCAAGAACTATTTGCTTCGCCGTCAACATCTGATATTGTTGGTAATTATGAACATTTTCTTTTTATGATATATCATTATTTATCGATAGAAAACTCAACGACAACAAAAAAATTCAAGTTTTACAAAATGTCTGGGTCCCCTCCACCATAATAGTTTTAATTTTCCTAATAAACAAATTGGCAATCAAAATAGGAAATTTAATATATTTTGGTTAACTAAATATAAATGGCTAACATATTTAAAAATTGAAGAAAGTGCTTTTTGCGTATTATTTTCAACTGCTGAAGCTGGTTAAAGTTCCAACCAATTACTTCATACAATAATTGGAAAAAGGGCTTAGAAAAATTCAAAAAACATGGAAATGTAAGCTATCATAAGGAAACTAATTCAAAAGCAGATCATTTTATGGATATCATGTCAGGAAAAATAGTATCGATTGATAAATAAATTGACAAAGTTCAACCAACAGCCATTAGAAAATTAAGAAAAACTTTAACCTATAATAAAAACAATTATTTTGTGTGGACGATAATGTCTACCACTTAGAACACATCGAGATTATGGAACTTTTAACATAGAACAAGAATTTGAAAGCAACAAAGGTAATTTTAGAGCGTTGCTTAGGACATAAATTGATTCAGGGAATACAAATTTAAAACAACATTTAGTGACTTGTGGCAAAAATTCAACAAATATTCATAACCAAATAATAGATGTTTGCGATGAAATTATTTTAACCAAAGTTAACAATGCTAAATATTTTATCGTACTCGCAGACGAAACTTCTGATATTTCCTCTATTGAACAATTATCATTGTGTGTAAAATATATTGAGTCAAACGACATAAACAATTTTAAAACAGTTGAACAATTTTTAAAATGTATACCAGTAGAATCAACTTCGGATCAAAATTTAGCTGATGTACTATTAACAACATTGAATGCTTGTGGTATTAATTTAAATTATTTACGTGGGCAAAGCTACGATGGGACTGCAGCGATGAGTAGCAAATTTAAAAGTGTACAAGCGTGTTAAACAGAAAAATATCCAACTGCGCTTTATGTACATTGTGTTTCACACAGTTTAAATTTGGCTTTATCTAATGCTGTTGATATAGTATCTATTAGGAATAGTTTTGGTGTTGTAAAAAAAGTATACATGTTTTTTAATATACCTACCAAAACGTCAAATTATTTTAAAAAATCAAATACAACTTTTAGTTCTAGACATTAATTAAACTAAACTTGTTCAACTATGTCCAACCAGATGGGTTGAACCACACGATTCAATAATAGCATTCAATCAACTTTTATTACCTGTAGTGGCGGCGTTAAAATAAATTCAATCGTGGAACTATAAAAACTTATCAACAGGAGCATTTTTACTTTTAAATGGTATTCGTCAATCTTCATTTATTATTTCATAATATTGTTCAAAAAAATTATTAGCTTATACTTTACCAATAAGTAAAATAGAAATATCTATAGATCTTTCTACTGCAGTTAACCAAGTAGAAAGTGTAGTGTCTATTCTCTGTCGATTTAGAAGTAATGCTGAAAATGAATTTAAGCAATTCTCAGTGAGGCCCAGTAATCTTTTTGATTTCAAATAAAAAAAAAAAAAAAATTATTTCTAGAAGCACAGCAAGTTGCCTTTAATTTAGACCTGACCATGTTTATACCTAGACTAACAAAACATCAAACTAAGCAATGTAAAACACCATCAGAAAATATTGAAGAATACTATACAATAATTATTTAATACACTCGTAAACCAGTAATTGCGTTTGTGTCTACCGCCACGGTAGGAATAACGAATAAAGTAACAAACTAAGTATATTAGCATGCATTAATCCTGTTTTTTTTTCTCGTTATTTTAATTTTTCTCTCTTATTCATTATTTATAAAAGTATTCTACGACGACACGAGGTTTCACCTCGGTGTAGAATTACTTCTAGTAATAATTTATATTTGTATAAAAATATATTGTATATTTCCTGTAACTAGAGTAAATAAATAATAAAATAGAAATAACGGCATTTCCTTATATTACCGACTACTGTAGTAATTGGCAAAAGGACATTCTCAAAACTCAAATTAATTAAAAATTATCTAAGAAACACCATGTTCCGCACACGGCTCAGTGATCTTGCGATGATACTGATAGAAAACGAGCGTGCTAAAAATTGAATTTGCCGTTACCGATGAAGATGTTTGCTCGAGATCGTAGCAGAAAAATATCATTTTCATTGGAAACACCAAAAATCATTAATATTGTAATTATAATTCGATATATTATTATATATTTTATTATTAATATTTATTTGCTATTTTTTATTTTTACTGTTCACAAACGAACAGCTCAATGTTTTGAATGTTGGATAACGGATATAATAGGGGGAGGAAGATTTAAAAAAAAAAAACTTTACCCACCAGCCTCAACGGTCTTAGTATTTGGTAGGGCTATTCTTTCGTCCACCGCTTTGTTTTCAACATTTTCGTCGTTAAATGTATCGTTTATTATTCGACGACGTCTGAGCTACGGTCGTACGCGCTTTATTTAACCCATTGTCTTCTCCGCTCGTTCGCACCACGTGTCTTGAAAACATGAAAACCGCACGGACGATTAACAACGCACACGACAATCAACGGTTACCGCGTCCGGCTCTGGGTGATATTAGACGTGTGGTTTACATTTCGATGCGGAAATCACCATACGTGACGGGTCGGACTGACTAGAATTTGCCCGGACCAAGGGAGTATTTTAGGGGAAGGGGTGAAGGGGCAATCGCCCCCCCTGAATCCGTATTTAAGGAATTGATTATATGTGAGATACAAATTTCAAATTTTTTTAATGTGGATCATTTTATAACGAAATCAAATTACGCGTGGCTGTGAATACTGAATTGTGCTTTTTGTCGGGTCCATACTTAGTAAAAAATCAAATAAAACACAAGTGTCACTTTCAAAACACAGACAGATGTTAAAAAAAATTACACAAATGTCGTGACAAATTAAATATATCTATCAAACCAGTGTAAAAGTAGTAATATAATATGTCATATAAATAATTCTGAATTTGTACGTTTTAAAGAATTATTATCATGAAAACTTACAGCCCACCAATGGCCGGCTTGAGTAGCCAAAATAGTGGTAGGGGCAAAAATCCCGGGTTGACCAACTGAAAACCTAGTTGGTATCACGGGAGGGGGAGCCCCACCGCACACCAGACCGGCTTAGCCGCTCCGGACGCGGTGCCCCCAAGGTTGAGATGCCTACTTCGACTGAAACGTGGTTGCTGTGGCACAGCGCGAGATAGTAACCAAACCACAATACCCAGTGGAGTTTGAGGGTCTCAACACGGTTCTCGTGTCCGCGGAATGAAAGGGTACGGGCCTCGACTCGATGATGGTTGGCGCATACAACGACCCGGGCCCCTTGGTCATACCTTGGGGCCCATTTCGACCGCGCCCCTTGAGTAACGCTTCGCGTTAATAGAAGATACGCGGACGATAAAGCCTCGGCCACAAATCCGAATCTCGTGTCATGAAAACTAAAACCAACGATTAAATAAAATGTATTGTTCAGGATTTATTAAAATAAAAATGAACCACAGGGCATTCAAACGTACACATATTTAGAGGGCGTAATTTTTAATTTTTGTATAAAATTAATATATATATATATATTTTATAAATAAAGAATAATTTTTCTGGCAAGAAATCTAAATATTTTGTTTTTATTTATGCCAATTTTTTTTTTTGCCACATTTATTTCCTTTAATAAATCATCTTTTGCATTCATGCTTATTTTCTTTACGAAATAGTTTCAATGTTTCACATCTGTCATGCGTCCCTTTTTTTGCACTCTGTTGTAAAAACATGATTTACATTGACTAGTTCACTCATAAACATGTTGAAAACTGTTGTTGATGTCTATACGTTTTTCTTTTTTTATTAAACCATCAATAAATGTACATAGTGCATTGATTGTATAAAATATTTTATAACCATCTGCTTCTTAAAGTTATTTTATTTAAGTTATGCTAGTAACAGAGATCAATACATTTTTAATTATTTTACAGCAAACTAATAAGAAATTATTATTGAAATTGCTTAATCATTTTTTTCCAACATTTATTAGAAAAATTCATTAAAAATATTTGACACTCTTTCCGGGTCCACTTTTGAAACAGTTAATTTATCATCATTAATAATATTACCAATCATACTTTTCTTATTTGTTTTAGAACATATAACTTCGTTAAAATTTACCAAAGTTAATTACGGATTATATGAAACTTGTTTTATTTTTTTTTGTAAAATCTTTTTTTCACGAGTCTTTACATATTAGTGTAATTTGTTTTGAATTTTTCTAATATAAGGCTAACTTTTAGATTTTTTTTTTCATTTCAACGAAAGAGATTACATTTGACGTGTAGAATTCAATAAACTCGTTGACATGTTACATGTTGTTACTCGTTGATTTTTTACAAACGTCTTTTTTATAAGTCACTACCTTAAATATTGTTATATATCAAGTCACTTAGATATTATTTTTTGAAATTAAATGCAACACGCATTAGCATTATTTTTACTATATATTTTAGTCAATTTTTTTTTCTTGACTCAACAACAAATTAATTTTTTCATGATTAATTCTTTTGATAAAATTGTCTTCTTTAAATTTATAATTAGTATATACCGGAATGGGATACAAGTGGAGAAATTATCCGTTATATCTGTCTGCAATACACTAGCATTTATTAAACTTGTGGAGTGCTCATTATAATTAATAAATATATGATTAAGACATAGTATAGGTAAAGTATAGATATTAATTAAACACTCGCATCCATTACCTGAAAATAAGTTAAAATATTCATTACAATTTGTACTATCTACCACTACGTTAATATTCATATCTCCGATAGTTACAGTACAAACACATTTGTATTTAAGTTCCTTTAACACATTATTAAATGTTTTTAAAAAATTACTTGTATCGGTTGATGATGTTCTATAAACGTATATTAATTTCTATGGGAAAATTTTCAACGACATTTTTACAATATTATTTTCTACAAAGTCGTATTAAAAAAAAGTCTACGTTAAAATTAAGTCTTAAAAAATAAATATAAAGTAATTTTTGTTTCCTTTTATACTCAGAAAAAATTATTTATATCCATCAATAACGTAATTATAATGTATTAAGGAATCATGCCGTGTTTTGGTCAATACAATTACATTCAATTTTTTTTAAATTTATATAATTTTCTAAGAATAAAATCAATTCATAGAAATTAGAATTAATACTCTAAATGTTACTATTCATAATATTTACTTTACATTTTATTTTCAGCATTATTCGTAGTATAAAACTCAGAAAAAGATTCTCAGTAATTTATTTCATAACTTTGATATTCTCTTACATTTCAACAATTCTCCTTTTATTAAAGATGATGATAAAAATCAAATTATTATTATAATTTGTCTAAGAAATATGAGCAGATACAGCTTAACTAAGTTTATCCAACGAGTACATTGTTTCATAGTTGCTTAATATACCTATGGTATTTTAATTATTTTTTAATAAACAACTTCGAGTTTTTGAGCCATACACATTTATATGTGTATGATACAACTGATACTGATATGACTGGTACAATACAACATCAATTGATTTATTTCGGTTGACAGGAATAGCGTAGCCAATATGATATCCAACATCCGGAAAGGATAGGAACTCACAGAAGAACACATTTATAACCGACCACGCGAATAAAAATTTTAATTTAAAAAAAAATACTTCTATTAAATATCGTTAAACTATTATTTATGTACATTTTATCATTACCCTGGCTAACGTTTTCATAGATTTACCATTTAATTTTAGTTTTCTAGCATTTTCCATCATTGTTCGTTTCGATTGAATTGACTGGAATTCTGCCATCATTATTCTAGATTTTTCCTCGATTTTCAATTTAACATGGAAAGCTTTTAATGCCGTTATTTTCACTCCTACTGTTGATGTAACCGATTTCACTGGTTTCTCACAGTCTTCATTGATTGACTCCGGGACTCTCATTATTTCGACGAAATGTCCAATTGTCTAACATACGCTTTTCTAGAGAAACAACTTCATTTATCAGTTTGATATTTTAAATTATTATGATTGTATACTCTAAGTTCTTACCGATAATTTTATCATATTTTAATCCATGGGTTTTCACACTTTGTTCGAACGCTTCCGTTAACCGCATTAACTTTCAAGACGGCTGCATATGTAGACCAATGCATAAAAGCGAAAACAGAAGTGGATGTTACGCGTTATTAATAATGGTAAGGAAACAAACCTTGCAGAAATTGCACATGAATCAACTACTTCGAGACTAGTCCAGGAATTGAATGGATTACTAAAAACACTATTGGGCAAACAATCCAATTGTTTACTGTTTTCCGTACAAATAATATTTTGTATGTTATTTATTATTTTCATTTTTTTTTTTTTTTTACATCGTGATTTTTACACTGTTCGCCGTGTTTGGTGATCCTACGAAACAGTTGAGACAATAGTTTTTTCGCTAAAAAACTCTACACAGGAAACAAGATTCACTCTTGTTCTGCCACGACTTACAGCTCGGCAAGTCTGGTATTAGGTAAACTTGGTCGTCACACTTCACCAGGCGGTGATATCGCTCTGGGGCTCGTATATGACGTACGTTACCCTAGCCCACCTCATTTTTAATTTAAAATTTTTTTTCACTATTTATTTATAAATATATATATAATTTTTATAACATTCTTTTGTTAGACTAAAATTCTTAAATTATCACTATTTCCTTGTAACTTGTAAGTTTCATTGGTATTCTTAAATATATACTAATTGCAGGCTACTACTACTACTACTACTGCATAGGACCGGATAAAACAAAGATATAAAATCAATCGTAAGACTTTTACACTTGAACAAACTGAATTAATTTTATTTTGATATTGGAATGATTTAATGTAATTCGTGATTAAGTCATAATCTAATTAAGATTTATACAACGTTATTGGAATGTTAACTTGTCTATAACAATATGCAACCAAACCGAAATTGAACGAATGAACGAATAAACAAATTGAACGGCTTTTTATATTTTAGCGATCCGGATCGATTCGTTCACAAGTGGTCACCATTCAATAAGACTCGTTTTTGAACAACTCATCTCTATTTTATCATAGAAGATAATATAGACGATAATATAGTCACTGTTTCATTTTCGCTGTGCGTCGTCCGCCCCAATCGTTTTTTACGTATTGTCTATTGTTATTTTTTTTTTTTTAATTTTTATAATAATACATTTATCACCGTTGTTCATTATCATTGGTTTTTAATGTTTAAGTAATATTATATTATAATAAACTAAAATAATTTGTCACCAAAAACGTCGGTAATTTTTCAAATTAATTGTTCGGCTTTTGGTTGAATAACTCAATAACTAATATAACACTCTGTATACCATACTGCTGCATTAAATTTTCAAAGTTATTATTGATCTTAATCATTGCGAAACATGTCGTTAGTTAATTGCATATGATTAATAATCATTTTCTTCAAAAGAGAAGTTTATATAACTTCGCGGTGCGGTGACTGTATCAACACTCTTTGTTCGCGAAGACGTTTATTTTCCACACAATTTTTCTTTGCGTTTTCTTCAATAATCTAGCATAAAATATATTTAACGACGTTATCGCATGTTTTTGTTCAATATATTTTTTTTTTATGTGCATTTCATCTACCAAATGGTGCAGACGGTGTCGTGCTGTGTAGTTGCTATTGATATAATTTCCAACTCGTATTGATATCCTTCATAACATGTTCGTCTGATGGTTTATTATTTGCTGTTTAATAACTTACATACTGACATATATATTATGAATTTTTAACATTTCTTCTTTTTTTATATTTTTGTTTGATAAAATTATTATTATTTGTCATAACTTTATCTTGAATGTGCACCACGAAATAAAAATTTCGTAGAAAATTGATCAACGAAAAACATTTTATTTTTATTCACAACGAATACCGTGGAAATCGCTTATTATGGAAAAAACAAATAATTTTATAAAGTATGAAATATTCATACTTTTTACCGCCTCCGTTATTAATTTACTAATTTAGTTTATTTTTCAAAATGTGTTACAACGATTATAAGCTTCGTGTATCCCTCACAGTTGTCTATGCTTAGGATGTTTAACCAATTTTTCTCCGGGTCTGTTTTTATGTGTCCACTTTAAAACCACGTAATCAACTCTATGTTGGACATGTCTCATTCATTGTAATACTCTCGCCATTAGCATAACTACGTTTGGTGAGTCGTAAAAAAAAATACACTCTTTGTTGTTTCTTAATTTTTTATTTTCTCACTCAAAGTAACCGAGAAGAGATCATAATATTTTTCAGAGCCAAAGATTCTTTAAATTGTTCAAAACACAGTCAGTCTTAAGATAATAATTGCATCTTTGACCCATATCCGTATTCTTTATTGTATAAAGTACGAGTATAAAACGTTACATTTTTAGCTTTCAAAATCTATTAGTTTTTCTTATTTTAAATATTAATAGTGTTTATTAGGTACCTACGCCAAATAAATATTTATTTCATTCTGTCAAAAGTATTTTTTCACATAAACAGTTGTTTGGTAATGTTAATTCATTGATGAGGAATGTATATTATATATTATATAGATATCTAAGTATAAATCATGTAAAATAATAAAAAAATAAAATAAATGTATATGAATATTTTATTGTATAACAAATGACTCAAACAGTTATCTAAAACATAATATTGCAAGGAAAATTTATATAAATACTTTATCGTTTATTAAATAACTCATGAAATTGTTCAGAACAAAGTATTTTCTCTATTTTTTTTTTTATGTTAACAATAAAGTACTGTTCTAGAAACAATTAATTTTTTATAGAATTTTATGCTGAGTAAAATTTTTACGATTAGTTTTAGTACAAAAACTAAAAAATTGACTTATCTTAAGATTACATTAAGTATCTATTAATATTAAATACATTAGTTTAATAAGAAAACATTAATTTATTTTATATGTTCAGTTATAATTTATGCATTTTTTTTTATCGTTCCTGTATAATTTTTGTGGATTTAATATTAAATTCTTGTCTCAGTATTAGATAATTTTCATTATTTTTAATTAAACTGTTGTATTTTAACCTTATTTTACACACAAATGCACTCAACAAGTTAATAATTAATATTGATAGGTACTGGAAAATATTTCAATGGTCACGTAAAGCTTATTAGTATAATAATATCAAGAATTGTATCATTATTAATGTTCAAATAACTACTAATTAAAAAGTGGATGAATTTCAATGTTGCAGAACCATTGATGGATTTAATCGAGCATTAAATAATCAACAGTTAATCCATTATGAAAATTATTCATAGTTCACAAACGAAATGTCTATACATAATTAAATAAAAGTAAGATTCAACAAAAGTATTCTTTCGAAATACATTTATTTTTATACATAAAATATCGTTTTGTAAAATTGCTTAATACGTACATCATCGTAACAAAAATAATATGATATTATAGCAGTACAGTTGTATTGTAGGTAATCGAAAAAAAAAACTATTGTAGCTACATAATGATTTATATTACTGGTAGGTACTTAAAAACCATAAAGTTACTCCAATAGTTTTATTTGACGGCACATGAAGTCGACTATACATTATTACTATTATTATTATTAGTATGAAAATATATAGTGATTAGTAAGGTAATATTCTTAACGACTTTGTGGTTAATCACAATCGGTTAATTGTAAATGTATTCCAATGGAATGCCATATACTATAATATCCTGTGTTGGCTGAAGTTAGATTGTAGAAAAGAACATCGCGTTTCACTCCATATAAAATATACATAGTGCTCAGAGGAACACGGCAATTTACCGGTCTTACCACTTTAGAACGGTAATAATCTTCGAAGATGTTGTTTATAATTATGTACAACATTATGGTATTGGTATTAAGCATTTATTGTTGTGGTCAGATATGTAATAGATGATAGACAAGTAGTGATTAAGTAATAACATATGAAAAGAAAATATGTTTTTGCGTAATTCTATCGCAGCAATAATAAACATCTATTGATTATGCGTTTACTATCGTGTTACAATGACTTGCTTTAATAATATGACATTTATTTTTGTAGTACGTGGACTAAATAACTTTATGCGGTTTAAAATTAGTTTTTTCGCGGTCTAAAATGTTATTGCGAATAATTAATGTATTGATTTATCTAATGTAATTGCTGCCTAAAAGTCAAAAGTGATAAATGAAAGAGTTTTAAAATTTTATAATCTAAACTGTGTTTTTGTTTTTCCGGATGGGCTACGCTTAATTATCTGCTTCAACGTACCCTCAACTCGTCAAGAAACCTATGTAGTTTTATTATTCCATCTTAAAACTGAGAATCGCCATGAATTTAATGAAAAAGAAGTACAATCATCAAATATTTATTTTCGGCTTAGCTATTACAGACTATTTAATCATCAAACTAGTAAATTTAATTGTAAAAGACAAATAGGAAATAAAAATATTATTTAAAATTCGTATAGTTGTTCATTACCTACTATAAAGACTAACATTTACGATTAATCATGTATTTCGATGATATAAATATTCATTTTTTTTTTATTTCATGCATAACGAAAATGTTAGAAGTACCTAAATTATTTTATTGTGTTAATATTTCGGAACAATTAATACCAAATTAGTTCTAGTAAGAACATTAAAAATTTTAATAATTTCATGTTATTCTATAAAATAATTAAAACAGGAAGATAAAAATTAGTTTTTTATTTAACAACATTTTCGAAAACTATTTTAATATCAGACCCATTTCGTGATTATCTGTCATGTAATAAAACAATACTATAAGATATTAAAATATATTCATAAATAAGATATTAGAATGAATTATAAAATATTATCTAGTTGCTTAATTTAATTTTTAAAGCATACACTTTTCATTGTATTGTGACAATTTAAAAAAAAAAAAAAATGTGTCATAGGTAGACCTTTTACGAGAGTTGTTATAATACATTTTCAACATCAGTATTATTTTTACCTTCACTTTTGTTCTGTTGAGTATTATTATACGTTTACAGAAAAAGTGTTTTAAATCCTTTTAAACCTGATGATAAATCTTTAAAACAACTATAAGTTATTATATTATTTTTGCCTTTAGAAAATATTTTACAGGCGAATCCAAACAATTTATGTCTTTTAAAACAAAACGTATACCTTATATTTAAGTTTAATGTATTATATAGAATAAAAATATATTTTTTTTCGCTGAGATATGTTATGTATAAAGTAACATTATTTCATATAAATTATTAGTTATGAAAATAGTTAAATTTTTTCCATTACTAGACTTATAATCCATTCCCTTTTAATGTTAAAATATAAATAAATAATCATATTCACTAAATTTAATTTTAATTTTAACATATGCTAACTTGCCACCTTCATAAAATATAATTTTAAAAAGCATTGAATTGCTCTTAACACTTAAATGTTGTTAATGTGCTTCAATTCACACAATATTATGTATATAATTAGAAAAGTATAAAAATCGATATGCAACTACACCTCTACCTATAAAACTAAAAGTCATACATAAGGTAAAAAGGTAAACAAGAATTACCTGTCACATTTTTTTTTTTTTATTATTATTTCCAATATAAAATATTTTAATGCAATTAATTCAACACGTTAAAATGAAGAATAGTGGTTTTTAGGAACTGTTTGGTTATTTATTTATCTGAAATAACACATTACCATTTACATATTGATTTTATTGTGACAGTTGTAATTATTTAACAGTCCACACGTTTACACTGATAAAGTGAAAACACAGTGTCCAAATTATCTGAAGAATTACCATAAGAGTATATATATATGTGCTCCAAATAACCAACAAACAAATTAATTTTATTTTACGCACCAATGAAAATATGTCCAGTTACATTTAAAACATATCTAATACGTATCGTACATAAATAATAAGTTATTTTTATTCTGATATTAATGAATAATTAGTTATTTTAATTTTTATTGGTTGAAATTATATGAAAAATATGGTAAAAAAAATTAGATTATAGTGCAATGGTAGGTAAAATTTAATTTAAACTGTAAGTAATTTTGCTGGTTATGCATTTCTCTAAAGAGAACAAACATACCATAAAATAATCATACCAAATTGTACGTCTGCGATGTTTGGAAAATTAAATTTTTCTTCAACTCTTGGCAACCACCAAAGCCCGTGCAGTTGGCCTATGTCCATTTGACATTTTTTTTCCGCTTTGAAAAAAAAAAACCTTCATCTTCTTACGTTGATCCCGTGGTGCGTGTAGACTAACGTCAATACAGCTGTGTGTAGACAACGGTAATCAACTGGCACCGTAAAATAAAAAACAAATCTCGTTAGATCTACTATAAAGCCAAAATTCACTGAACGTTATTTTACGAGCGCTGCTAAACGTTCTATATAAATTTGCCCACGGGAACAAACAAAATAGCGTTGACAAAATAAATAATATATTTATACGGGACAAAAAACTGTACAAGGATGACATAAATCCTGCAGCACTTAACCCTTCCGCATTCCTCGATCGTGAAACGAAATCTATGCACGATTATCACAACTTTAGTTAGCATTACATAATCATTCTAGTCTTAATAACAATGTACGAATTTTTTTCGCCGGCGAAATATTTTATACTTGGCGTCCCATTTTCTATAAATCGTAACTTAAATGCGCCACCGTGATTTATACTGCAGACGATTTATTACATTGTTATGCGACAATTACGCACGCGTTTGGCGGTCATACTGTACACGTAATATCACTTGAAATGAATTATGATTTATAATATTAAACGCAGAAACGTTTGGGATAGCTGCAGCCCCCCTAAAATGTTTGAAATATATTACTATTATTTTTTTCCCAGCGTCCGTTCTAATACGTTTGATAGTATTTTCGTCCCCACCACCGAAATACTTTTTTCGATGTTTTATTATTGCACATTCATAATTGTCTGCTGCACAAGCCACTACTCCAATAATGTTATAATTTGTTATAATGCAGTGTCCGTACGGACTGTGGCTCGGACATTTCGTCGAATCGCTTAATGCAACTTTATCGTTTTGATGCATATAATTAACCGCAAAACATTTTAAAACGTACGCGACCATATAATCATTTATTTTCCCGCCCTCGCTGCAGTCCCACGGTTTCCAAGACGTTTCTCGTTACCGCGCACGTAGATTTTTCGAAACGACGAATGAATCGCATAGGTCGCGAATAAACGGAAAAGGAAAAAACGATCGGTACGATAATATTTTTATTATTATCGAAACGTGCAAATATTTCAGTACGGTACATCATCGCGATGGATTAATGATTCGATAATAACTCATCACGAGTGCATATTATTCGAGTCGGATCGAATCGCTCGCGCGCAAAGAAGGCACGGTGCCGATAATATCATGCATAATTAAAATTAATTGCGTTTTGTAAACACCACGTCGCAGTATCGGATATCGCGACAGTCGGAAAAACACCGGAAACAAACTAATACGTATACCACCCCTCCAGGTTCTTCCTGCACGAAACTTTTGAAAAATTTTGCTCGCCAATATTCGATGCGAAATTTGTGTGACAATTTTCGCAACTCGTACGATTTTAGTTTTCCCGTTATTGAACAAAAATAATGAGTTATACGATTTCAGACCCGCCCAAGGGAAATTTCAGTGTTTTCGATTTTATTTTTTTTTTAATACCATATTTCAGTACGTAATACGTATGAATTCGTATATGACAGCTTTTAAAATTTCTACGATTACACTTCGGCGGTTAATGCATAAAGTTAAAAAACGCAGTCACTCCAGTCCCACCCCAAGGGAAATTTCCGTGTTTTCGATTTTTTTTTTCCAGTGCCATATTTTAGTTCGTAATTTGTATGCATTTGTATGACAGTTTTTAAAATTTGTACGATTACCCTTCGGCGGTTAATGCATCAAGTTAAAAAACACCGTCACCTTAGCCCCGCCCCAAAAGAAATATCGGTGTTTTCGATTATTTCACGGTTGTATTTTTTGTGAGTTGCGTTCTGATTTTAAATAAATATACATATTTTTAATTGAGTTTTTTTAATTACCTGTGTGCGATATACCGTAGTTCTTCATCAGTAATAATTCAACATCAATAAATTTTTCACATACATTTCCAGATGTGTTATTAATCATTACCACTATGATCACTTGCGTCGATCGATTCGTGTAACATATCAGACAAAGAACAACAAGTAACTGCGAGCTGTTTCGCTTAGCATTTGGAAAATATTCTTATTCGTCTTCCAAGTATTTATTTTTTATGAAGTTTTAAAAAAAGATTCAACTTCAATCATGTATAAGAATGAATAGAGTTGAAAAATTAAATTAAATTACAAATCATAAGCAAGCACTTTTTTTAGAAAAATAAAAATTGACACTCAAGACATTTCAATTCAATGGCATTAAGTACAATAAAACTTGCAACGACCGTAATCGATAATTTTTGTAACATATTAACTTTGGTAAACGATAATAAATTACATAAAAAAATCAACGGAAAATATAAAATACAAATACATTAACTATATTTACGAGTATATACTAAGAGTATAATTATTAAAATCAACTAAAATTAACCTTTTAGAGTATAATTATATGCACTATCAAAAATTCACCGACGAAATTGATGTCGGTATACCTTTTTTGTTCCGTAGCAATTGACGAACACAATATTTCTTTCTCTTTATCTCGTGTGCTTGTTCATGTGTGTGCCTAGGACATAGATATTTTATTTTTTGTTTGTACGGTTTATTGTTCAATACGGTTGGATCACATCTCCTTGACCGTTCGATGATCGTATCGATTAATCGTTATAGTGTAGTATTGCTTACAACAGGTTTTATCATTTAATTAGATTGCATATATCACGTGCATATATCTACAGGTATATGAGTGTTATAGAGAACCTTGTGGATATTTGGATACAATTCTACTTCATATATATCGCAACAGGATTACGATAAACGCATAAATATTTTTTTCGGGCGGTGTTAACGTACACAATACTTAAGATAACCTATAATAGTTATAAACAACAGTAGGTATCATAAATTATGTTTTTAAGATAGACGAATCACGATGGTATACAATTGGCTTCTTACAATGGTACACAATTACGTATGAAAATTAGCGTAGCGTAGACAATAATAATATGCACTTCTTTTCGAAAACACATTTATTAAACCAACGAATCAAGTCGTAGAGAACGTTTGGTATGCGCATTCGAACATACAGTTGCTGATTTAGGATTTTCATATATTACCTAAAACTATTCCAATATATTTTTAACTGTGTATTTCAGCTGTCTCTATGCGTTCACATGCAGAAAAATCTATTACGACCTGACAACACATTAAATATTTTTAAACAAACTATCCATGATGCACCTTTATACTTCCCAGCCGTGGTATATGGAATAAATATTGCTGTTTTGTAACTTCTTTTAAATTTCAAAGAGTATTGACATCTCAAGTGAAAATGTTTCAACATAATTGGACGGCAATGACGATTTCACACTGCAACAATGAAATTTTGAAACTGTTTAAAAAATAAAATACAAACAAAAATATAAAATAAAATAAATGCATAGTAAAAAGTATTTTTAGTTGTAGAATTGTAAATATTTCAAAGTATCAAATAGATGAATGATTTTTCAACGAATATTTTACAGTTCAAATTAATTTGCAGTCGTCGAATTGGTTTATAACTGCAGAGTATCGTTAACCATAAGCGTGCGCAAGGGATATGCAGGGTATGTAGTTGCATACCCAAATCATACAAAAAAAATAAATAAAAACCCTGTCAGAGTTTGTCTTTAAATGTATATTATGTGATGTTGTATTGCATTATGATTTTTATTATATTTTTATATTCAATTCCAGACATTTTTATTTATTTTTGAAACTCTAATTATATACTATAATAACGATTTAATGTGTTACTGAAATTAAGAAGTACTAAGCTTCAAAAGAGATTAAATAGCTTTCAACTACAGAGCAATAAATGGCAATAAATTAAAATTCCAAAAACATTGATGACTTATTAAAAACTGGACTGAACGCAGAATTGTTTTATAATCAATTATAATTATTCATGAAATATATTTTGTTTTTTCATCTATAAGTATGTAATTACGTTTTTTTTTATTTGCCCTATTTAAATATATTACTCAAACTATTTCCAGTGTTATGTATATATTTTTTTTTTTTGGAAATTTATTTTAAATTTTAATTATGAAAACAGTTATAACAATGAATAAATGGCTATTCAGTCATATTTTTAGGAAAAAAATTAAAATTTTAAATTAAACAGTTATTTAGATATTTGTGTGTATATTTTTACTTGCATTTTGAACGCTTAATTTATTTTTCGGTGGTGGTGGGGGTAGATAGGGATGTATGGATGGATAGGGTGGGAACTCAAAAAGGGTTCGCACCTTTTTGCATATCCTGTAAAAGAGGGCTGCGCACGCCTATGTCATTGACGTATTTATGCGTAATCCATTAAAATGTTCAGAACCGCGAACACAATTATTTATGTTAATCGTGAATTTTAAAAATGCTTGATTACTGATCGATTATATTTCTGGAATCAAAAGTTATATTAACGCGTTAAATGGGTACCGAATTAACCGTTGCATACTAGTACATACGATATCGTTATATGAACGAATAAAAGACCGGAAGGTTATATCGCGTGGTTTTATTTCAGACGGAATTCAATATCACTCCAATTACTATGCGCCACGATAACACGACCTTATGAAACTCATCCACTGTGGAAATATCGCTCACATTTATATATATTGTGCACAATAAGAATAATCACCAGGGCTCGGATTTTAAAGCCAATGTTTCTTTTTTTTTATATATACAAGCAGGGGCGGACTGGCCTGACGGATTGGCCTGGCGGGACACCGGGACAAATCTCGGTAGCCCGTTACAATAATAGATTAAATGGCCTGATAATATTTTATAAATTAAAAATATAGTATTACGATATTTTAATCGACAGAATTGGGGAACATAGTGAAGTTACGAAAAAAAACCTAATTATCTAAAAAAGGAATTAGGTACTTTTAGAGTTAATTTTAATATAGGTATTATATTAAAATGTGTACACTGTATCTACAAAAAAAAAAAAATTTATATACCTATTATGTGTAATTTTATATATCTACATAAAATGTTAAAATAATTTTTTAAATAATAAAGGTTTTTTATCATTATTATTATTTTTGTACACTTATGAATAAGGCTCGGAAGTTGTTGCATTTGCATGTTTTTTTGTACCATTGGATTAATTGCTAAGTGAATTAAAAATTCATTCCAAGACACTATGAAAAACATATCAAAAGTTTTTAGTGCATATTTTTGCATACATAGTGATTTTTAGATTTTAGAGTATACATCTTGATTTTACATTTTTTAGAGCATATTTTATGATTTTTAAAGATTCAGTATGAAAATTCTAAAAATAAAAAAATAAATACATTCATATTGAGAGAATTTTCTTGATATTCTTGTATCGTATTTTTCAAATTTCCTTTTGACATTAAAAACAATGTTTTTCCCCAATGTTAATATAATATATATTCATATTTATTTATAAATTATAATTACAGCTAGTTTTATCTAAAACAAAGTATACAAATATCAAATAGAAACAGCTGCTATTAAAATACGATGATTTTCTATAAATAATTTTCTAGGAAAATAACTTAATGATTATTGAACATTCTACAAGTGCATTTTTTTTATTCAAGAAACATTTTTAATGCTATTTTCTTCTTATTATTATTTTAAATTATGATTAAAAATTAAAAATTAGAATTATTTTTATTACTTTGCTTTTTCTATATTTATAGTTTTATAAAATATTTGAGCAAATAAAAATTTTGAGTACAAAAATAAAATATAAGTGCATATTTGTACTTTTTTAAGCGCATAAGTGCATACATATTTTATACTTTTTAAGTGCATTAAGTTCCGAGCCCTACTTATGACCAAAACGTTGGTTCCCTATTAATATTTGGCCTGACAAAAAAAAAATCCCGGCCTGAAATATTAACCCAGTCTGTCTCTGTATACAAGTCAGAAATCTAATTTTTGTTCATAAATTCATTATTTTGATTCTAAATAAACCAATTTTTTTTTTCTGTTTTTTCAGTTTTCTTTTATGCTATTATTCCAGCTATGCAATTTGAATATATTTATTGTGCTAAAATAATAATAATAAAAAAAAAAAAATTCAATTTAATTAATAAAATATGTAAAATACTCTTTTTAGTTATGTATGACAGTAGATATAGCTCTCAATCTGTCACACATAAAATACGGTTATTGGGTTATTTTTGTTTCCGTTTATCGGTTTGATTATTAAATATATTAAACGTTCGGTTAGTCATGATGACCTTACATAAATATAAATCAGTTTCAACATTTAAATTTTTTAATACTTTAGTATACCGTAGTCTTCGTTTTTTGATAATACTTTTTACATGTTTCATAAATAGATTTATCCTTTATATTAAGTAAGTATTAAGTAGTAAATATTTCAAGTGTCTAAAAAAAAATACAAAAAAATACATCGAAATATACACTAAAATATAAAATATTCAATTAAAATCGTAAAATAAGCACTTAAAATAAAATAGGTAAATGTGGAAATATATATCAGAAATACGCATTAAAAAAGTTTAATTCTTTAAATCGTTATGTCATGAAACAAATGTTGTACTAACTTAGGTTATCGTACCACCAACCGGAATAAATATACAAATGGATATAAATCCGCCTTCTATTGATTATCATGGGTTTTATTCGAACGAAATAAATATAAATGTGAAGTATTTGATATCAATGTACAAATACATTTTGTCTGATATCAAATTCAGTTTCAATAATGTAAATGTAACTTTATATATATATATATATATATATATATATATATGGTAGATAATTCTTTTTTAATTCAAAATATTTTTTTTTCATCCCTAATTAAATTAATTTCAGTTAATGTTTAATAATAGTCCATGCTTTTTTTATGCTTTTTATAAAAATAAATATGTTTTTTTCTGCTTTTTTCAAACTATTGAATTTTTTTTTAATGGTATTTATGCTTTAAAATCCGAGCTCTATTTATTACTGATTGCTGCAATTTAAAATTTTCTATTCAGAATAGGGCTCACTATGTACTATTCCGTTCGCGAGTCGTATATTGTTTAGACACTCTCAATATTATGTCAAACGCGAAACCATAAGATTAGTCGCAGAACATTTTCCTCGACAATGGATGAATAGATTTTACTCGATAAAAGTTTCAATGAATCTTACACAATGCATGGTTTCCATTTACCGGGTAACGCGCATTATTTGTATACTCGAATGACATACTTTAGAATAATTATTGTACAAAACACTGTACGATATTGAACCGAGAATCTAATTATCGACCAATTAGTATAATACCTATGCGCATATGATTGTCGTCCGTCGTCATTGTCATCTGATGCGTACTCCAGTTATTGATCTTTTATGTGAGTACTATTGTTTTCTTCTTGTTGAAATACAATTAAATTATTTCCTTCGTTTCACCGAACGAGACGTATTGAAATCAGAAAATTGTGAGGATTATGCACGCAACAATAACAATTCTACGTCCCGTTCGTAGGACATGCATTTTTATTTTCCGATATCATATGAATTATTATCATTCGCAAAACACAATAGCAGTACCTAAAGCCGTAAATTTCATAACCACGTCGACTGCACTACACTGTCAAATAATTTGATACACCGTTATAGTTTTAAAATTCAACAGCGTACTACTTCCACAGGTTTAAGATGATACTCAAGAGTTAGACGAGACCATAGAAGTTGATGCTTGTTAACCCTAGAGCAGTAATAAATTATTGCGATCGAAAAATTATTCCGAGAAGAATACATGTTAAAAATATGCTCTTTAACAATTATATCCGAGTTACATTAACTAACGTTAACATTTCAAGTTTTAACGATAGTTTAAATAAAAATTTAGAAGTTGTTAAGTTATAATCATTTATCAGTAATACCAGATTAAATTTATCTAAAAATAAAATTATTATTCACTTTTTTTAATTTTTTTCATTTGGAAAAAATATGAACACTATGATCTAAATAAATTTACAATAAAATAATTGTAAAAATTATATCTAACACATTATGTCATCGCAATTATTCTAACCGTAAATGAAACGAAAACTTAATTTCAAAGGTACTGTTATTGTTTTTCTATTAAAATTAATTAGACTCACATAAAATAATGTGATTAATTAGTCTAGTACGAAATTATTAATAATTCAGGATCAAAATTACCAACATCATTAAAAAAAATTGAAATTAATTAATAATTTTCAAAATTTTCAAAATTATGTATTCATTAACAGCCCAATTGTTTTGAAAACAATTTTACGGTCTTATAACTTTAAAATAAAATAAATTATAAAAATATAAAAATTTGAAATTATTACTTTTACATTTCAATGTACATAGAATAACTAAAATCAGTTTCGTTAATAATAGTTTTACCGTTTTTTAGCAATTGTTTGGTAGTTGGTGTGATGCCCAGACATCAATCTCTAATCAGAAATAGGTAATGCATTTTTTTCTTTTCTTTTTTTTCGTATCCTAAAAATAATTGTATTTTAAAATAAACCAATAAAATCACTTCGGTACACAATCAAAACATTTGAAAGCTGCAACTGAAAAAATGACATATATCAAACTTTAATAAACAGTTATAATCTACTTCGTTAAAAAAAATAACAGTTGAGTAATAGTATCATAGTTAAGCCATGATAAACTTTAGCTCCCATAAAATATATTTTATATTAATTCATCTCCATAAATCGAATTTTCTATTTTTTTTTTGTTCTTTTAATTGAAATAGGGTTGTATTGATTTTTTATTACTCCCTCGTCATGTTCGAGTTGTATCGACTAGTTTAAATGAGTTCCTGTCCTCATTAAAATAATAACTTTAAACTCCAGATGTCTCTATATAAACACATACTAAACATTAAAAAGTTACTTTTAAGAATAAACTAGCTGTTTTAAATCTGTTTAGATATTATATATTTTACTCAAACAAACTCAAATAAACGAATTTTTTACGAGAAAAAAATTCTTTTTGACGTAAATCAATATAAACATAGACTATTAAATTTCTAGTTAAAATAGTTCTCTTACAGTAATTTTATAATTTTGACGCTAATATAACTTTAAATTGATTAAATCCACAAAAAATGGGCTCATTTATTATTTTGTTATTATTATTAACCCATCCCTCAGATATATTCGCTGATTAGTTACAATATTATTAACCTAGTAACGTTTTGATATTTATACATAATAATTTTATACATCATCATATGAAAAATATATTTTGTTTATTTATGTAGGTAGTTAAATTCTACAATAATTTTAACAATTTTTGTGTACATTTTATTTCGTCAAAATAATAACGATTCCATTATAATAAACATTAAACTTTATAGGACACTCAAAATGTAAATTGCATACTTATGTCTATGAGGTAGTAAGATAATTTTATTACGAGATATAATAAATGAAACCAACATAATATACATAAATTATTCTATTAATTTTTTGTTTTTTTTTTTTTAATGTGGTTTAGTATTATGATATTTGCTGTTAATTTAGAACCGGTTTTAATTATATACGGCAACACAATTTGATTGTAATAAAAAGGTTTTTTTTGTTTTTTTTTCATAGTTTAGTTTTTATAGGCTGTCAACTAAACAGCGTTGATAAGTAGTACCTAAAAAAATTATGAGCGTGTAGTCAAAATAATGATGTCCAGTGAGGTTCGATTAAGATAACGTTAAATTCTTAAGTTCGGACCGCGTTAAAAGTTGTTGCAAACCGTAAAATTTGAAAAAACACAGCGTTAACGTAAATATTATGAAGATTGCAAATTTTACACGATAAAATAAACGTGTTTGCGTATTGTTCGCAAATAACGTTGTATGCTGCATCCAATAACTGGTCTAAGTATATTGTAATTGATTCATATGCAGTTCGTCCGAGGAAAAAAAAATAGTCCCAGACGACCGTTATTAATGCTGTTCCTTCAGAACCGTGTACGATGATCAATAAATAAGTTTTTCTTTTTTTAAATCTATATCAAATTTAAGTTATTAATATAACTTATATAAGTTGATGTATAGCACACACTCCTCGCACGCATTCTTATATTATCTAAAATCTACACGTTCCTTGGTACAGCAATATTATTATTATTATTATTACTGCCGTTTGGTGTGCCGTTTTAATAATGTCACCAGAGTGATTAATCAAAATATACGTATATGAGGTATAGCCGAGCGGGTAATATGTCAATCGTGTTTTGGTCAATCGACTTAAAAATCACATACACATAGTCCGCGCGTACCTTTCTCTTTTAAAGAGTTCAACTATCTATCTGGACGTTCAACGTCACATAATGTTACAAACATTAATCATAATATATATTTTCATATTATTATAGAGCCAGCGGTGTACGCGCGGAACGAATATTATGATGGTCAGTTCGAACATTTGTTCCATTAAATTAAGAGCCCTATTGTGTGCGCCCGACCGAATGCTTTTAATATTTCGTTCGGTTTGTACGGTTAAATAAAAATAAATAGTCGTAGGATATTTAATCGTACATTGTTGCCTCGACGGACGGGAAAATCATAAACATTGTTGTTTCATCGTCCCGTCGGTTCATATAAGTATAATATCACTGGTGCAAGTATACGCGCACAATAACGAGGAGAAAAATCGAACACGTATCGTATATGACGTCATAATATTATTCACATGCATTCGTACGGGGATCGTCTGTGTACATAAATAATTGTATTGAAGGTGGCGACTTGTATTCTCGCCCGAAGAGCCGGATTGCATCGGTTTGGTTATTGTTTGTGTTTGCAAACGTTTCAAAGGTGGCGGAGTCGTCGTTGCTTCGACGGGCAATACGTAAAATAATATGTGTATGTGGAGCGATTTTTCGGGTCAACAGCTGTATAGGCTCGCGGTGTAATTGTGTAATACCGAAAACACCTATTGAACTATCGATGACTCGGTCGACGCGACGTGACTGCATAATATTTGTACAAACGAAAAATAAAATCAAAACAAAAACTTCCAATTAACACCCACGCGTTTGGGGCCGCGGTGTAGAAAGTAACGTTAAATTTTCAATATATAATTTGAACAACATCGTCCATTGAACGTATGGGGGGGAGGAAATCGAGACCTGGTATGCGAGTGTAGATAATGATATTTTATTGTATATATATATATATATAAAAAAATTAAATTATTTTTATTTTCTGAGAGATAGAAAAACGTTGTGAATACCGTTACCATATGTATGTGTGTGTGTGTATGCGTATAAAATATATTATAATATGTGTGTGTCTGCAAGGATAAAATCATTATTACCGCACGGGGGAGAGAAACTGCATGAAATGGAATAAATGAAGAAAAAAAAACGAGATTCTCGACGATAAAAATAAAGTTTTGTCCTGAAACTAATGCAATTATAAAACTCATATTATATGCGTCACGCGTGAACGTTTTTTAACGAATGGTGTTTCTCCACCGATGCGCGCGAACTGTTTCAGAAGAAATCGTCGGCACCTACACTTTTGTCCGGGTCCCGAGTGGTGGAAAAAATGTTGTGAACTAGGTATGTATTATTATACATTGTTTTTGCATGTGCTTATTTGCAAGTTTCTTGCAGTTTTTACAATTCACGTATAATGATCCGGTGCATCCGAATTGCATGTCACCTCGTAGAGGGGTCAGTCTGAATTACATACCGTATGCCTCCAAGTTAATTTATCATTCACTTATGTATACAATTTGAACTTTATTTTTGACTTTTCTATTTTTTTTTAAAAACGGATGAATAGAAACTAATTAGTTTCGAGATTGAAATATTTTTGTATCCGAGTAAACATTATATCAAATTGGAGAAAGTGACTCTGTGAATATTAAATAAAACGATTGTAGTTTAGGGTAGTCAAGTAAATGTATTTTACATTTTTTACATGGCATTTAAAAATGTAAAATGTTTACTCGGATATAAAATTTTTTTCAATCTAGGAACTAATCAGTTGTAACAACCATATGATAAAGAGTTTGAGTCAAAATAAAGTTTATGTTGTGCACATAAGTGCATTATTAATAAATTTGTGGGTACACGGCATATCCCTCTAAGACGTGGCATACAATTCGGACAAACCCTTTAAGTCATGACATGCAATTCTGATGCAGCCAGCTGATCGACATGTCGGGAGATTGGATTACAGTGCTTCCGGCTGCCTCTTAAATCGATGGAGAGCAACATTTTTTAACTTTGTTCGTTGCTACTCGATTTTCGTGTTATCGCAAATAACGAAACTCAAAAAAAAAAAAAAAAATCATTACTTTATGAATTAAGAAATTTTTTTACCCGTAAAGAACTGAAATAAAATATATATTATGTTATATTAAATATTACCATTAAATACACCGTAAACGTTATTTTTATATATTATTAATCATCATGATGACGATTATAATTTAAGAAAATTAATACAAATGTTATTGAAAACATCTAATGTTATGCAATTTAATTTTCGAAATTATTAAAAACTCTTTACCTTGTTTCGAAAAACATTTTATGTGTTCGGTTTTTGAACCTAACCCACAGTCTGAATATTTCGGATCACCATGTAATCTCTGCACCAGCATCATACTGGTATAATACGCATTAATGTATTTAAATGTAAGTTAATTACATATAAATAAAACGTAAAACGTTATAATAGCTAATATCTGCATAGAGAATTATAGGGATGGTGAAAGTGTATTACTAGAAATCGATAGGTTAATGAAAACGTATTGTAGATCACATACTTTTGAACGAAAGCAATATTTTGCAGCGAAACCGAAAGCAAAAAAATAAAAGTAAACTATTAACGAACCAATCACTACGATGTATTCAATAGCGATGGTTTTTGCACATTCCCAGTCATCGTTGCACCGTGTACGGGTCTAGTTGCGCCCATATATAGGCGCGTATAGTGATGATATATATATGTAATGTGCACCGCACACAAATCGTTTCCATTGTGGCTACGTAATAATAAAAATATTTAAATAACTTTAGACGAACGATAAACACCCGACTAGTCCGTGTAAATCGTATCGGAATTCATTTCATTTACGGAAGCCGCCACCACCGTCACCACCCGGTGTTCGACCACGACTGCATCTTTATAGTTTTTTTTTTCTTTTTTTTTTTTTTTTTTTATTATTATTATTATTCGCCGCACCGTGGCAATAAAACAACGTCATTGTTTCGACAGGGATGCATCGCACGAACCAGATGAATTGCATTTCATCCGTTTACCAAGCGTGCGCGCGCAGGACACATAAGTATTATTATTATTGTTATGCACTACGACGTCTGCTGTTTTCGACGTAGACTTACAATTAATTCGTTTTCTGTCTACGTACATACATATGTATACAAATAAATCCGCAACGTCCTTATATGTACACATTATATATATACATATATTTGAAATATAAAACGTATGTAAAGCTGAAGAATTATTACAAGTAACGTGTATACGACTCTAAATAGGAGAGAGAGAGAGAGAGAATATTTTTTCGATCTGTTGAGAATACCATACGAGCAGACTTTAATGCATATAATGTATATCCTTTTTGATAATTATTTCTGATGCACAATCGTAAACAGAGTTTGAAATCTGGCCGCGGGCAATATTACGATTTCGGTTCACCTCACCGGCGACTCAGTATGGTTTCGGCTCGTTAGTCCATTGGACAACAGTTCTGATTCACATTGATAACAATACGTAACTTTATGCACTTATTTTATCTGTGCGTTGAAATCAAAATTCACACGATCAAGAGTATACCGTTTTCGATACTAAGTTAAGAGACCGAAGCATTCTTACAGGCATCACTCTTGACTAACGTAGTAATGTACCTATGTTGAAAAAAAAACTTTCGTTAAAAATTGTTTTTCCTGTGCAATGATTAAACAAATCGCAACAATAATGTTACGGTCAAGGTAAAATTTTTGTCATAATCTATCAATTTGGTTTCCAAAAAACTCGTTGAAATAAATTTCGATATCCAATAGATATTTGACCTTGCTTTATTGGGTCAACTATCTTATTCAAATATAATTGACACTAATTGGTATTTTATGCGTAAAATAATAATAATAAGAGCAGATATAATAAGATGTTAAAAAAGGTACATTTACAACAAGTAAAAAGTTCATTTTGATTAAGTCTAATTCATGCTTAATATAATAGCTGCAAAATTATATCATATTATTATTCAGGGGACACTAATTCGTCACGTTTAATTCAAATTTTTCTGTCAATAATTGCTTACATCCCTTTTTGCACTTTTATTTAAACCATTTAAGGTTTCTATCACCTTAGGACGTATCGTGTATGTCAGCTATATATGACGTTAAGATTAACTTGTTAGTGTACCAAACTAGCATATAGATAATATCGTTTCTATGTTCGAAATTACCCAGTGGTAAAAATATTGTTATTTTTAATAATGACCGTTGAAAATCCTTAACATTCAATTTATAGCTATTGCTATTAATTACATCAAATACTTCTCTCCGGACCTTTTTCTTTACTTTTAATACAAGGAAAAAATGCAATGTTTTTAAAATCATTTTTCAAAGATATCCATTAAACTATAATCTTAATAGCTAGTGATTATTCTGAAAATCATATTTAAATTATTTTTCATTTTTTGTTCACATATATTTTTATTCTTCTTTCGTCCACTGTCCATTATTAGATACTATTTTCCATTTTAAACATCGAACTGTAACTTAAAAACGAAGTATTTATATTTTAAATTTAAAAGTATTGTGGATATTTAAAAAAAGAAAAAGAAAATCAATATTACATATTTTAATAAAACTTCTAATTCCTTTTCGGGTGCATTTGTTAAATTCCGTGGTTTCTTACCATTTCTTTTAATGTGCAAACGTTGTATGAAGAAGCTTGCAATACTGTATAGGTGCAGTGGTAACGATTGGTATTCCTTTCAAAGCTATTACTGATGCTTGATGTGACGCGTGGGCTATGCAAGAAACGAGAGTGCGCTTGTGATTGGATGCAAACAAGAATGTCTGCAGAGGGTCGTGATCAATGAAAATTTCCACGAAAATGAATTTCTATTTACCCCTGCGTAATAAGTAATTGCATTGTTAGAAGATCGGTAGTGATGGGCAAATATTCGATATATTTACCGAGTAGTTTCTTGATAACGTGGGTAACAATACATTTTTCTCGTTCGAAGTGAAATAATTTAATACAGCCATCTCGATGCTCAACGGTAATACTATATTTTAAACAGTCTGACGATGAATAATCGACATTAAAAGACCAAATATAGATTTTGATACATTTTATAGACGTGTTGTTGTGCTGTATGTCTACAAGTAATTACAACAAAGAGGGGTACAAGTATAGGCAAACTGAATATAAAATGAAAGAAAATCAACTTATGAGTAAATATGTAATGGCTAAAGTATAAAAGCGATTTATCCAAGACATCCATGCAATTTAATTTTTATCAAAAATGGATTATAGAAAAACTAGTTTATGTATGTAACAATAAATTAATTTAATAATATCTACTCTATCAGTCAAAAGTATAATATTGTAATGATAAAAGAGTACTGCGAAATGAAAGGATATTTCTTATAAGGTAATCATATATGTATGGAAAATAATATTCTCCTTAGTTTAAATATCTACACACAGGATACGATTTTAATCTAACATTACAAGTCCACAATAACTGTGAAAATTATTTGTCATTCTTGTTTCAATATATTTCGTATCACATTGTAATTTTCTTATAACAATTACAGTATTTTCACAGATAATATAATTTAAGTTGCTCAATTTAAAAAAAAAATATATCATATTCACAATAAAATTCACTCAAAAATTTAACTAAACATTTATTTTTATTTTCCTCTCCAGTTGTAACCATAAAATTAACTTAAGAAAGGTGAACGAATAGGTAAGCCTAGTGACAGATAATCTATTTTGGCTTTAAGCCTCAAATTCAAATTACTGGATACATGACCATGTGCTAGAAAAATTTTGAATCTACAACCAGCATCAATAAACTTTCATCAAAATCTTTCTGAAATAAACCGTTTTAATTACAGTCATAGTAAATGGAAAATGTTTCCGAAGTAATTATTAATTTATTAATTAATAAAAAGTTGAAGAATATAATTAAAGTCCTATATCGAGTTGTAAAAGTTTCAAAGAATAATTAAATTTTATTTTTTATTTTTAAAACGATATAATTTTATAGACCTTGTAAATATAGTTACTAATTTATTTTTACTGTTGTTTAATAATTGTTAGCTTATCCAGCTTTCAATTTATTTTGTTAGATCGCATGTTGTGTTATTTTATTTTCCCATATTTTCGTTTTTTTTCACAATAATCAATTGAATATATGATTGTATATTTTATGAATTATAATTATAATTCCCTTATTAAATACGTTTTATGAGTGTCTTTTAATTTTTATTCAATAAAGAAAAAAGGCTCTACTCTTATGATTTTATTCAAGTTTACTGTTGGGTTAACACATTTATAGTTATTAATAAAGGTTGATAATTAAATGTTATAGATATATAATAATTAATTATTTATTAAATTTCCTAACAAATATTATAAGTGGAAATTAAAAATAAATATTTAACGGACACTTAACCTTTTTAGTGCATGATGATTTAAACTTTAGTTATTTAAAAACTCGACCACATTCATTGATTTTATTAAAATTGGTTTTATTTTTATTGAATATTTCTGAAGGGTTTTCTTAAAACACCTAGGTATCTGGGTAGTATTAATATTTAATACCAGTATTTTAAATATCAGAAATGATACTTTGAAAAGATAATTAAATTTTACAGTAGATTAGGTATCTACAGAATATATAAACTAATAATTTTTTATTTTTTTTTTTACATACACAGTATCGAATTTCGTAAACTATAATACAACTATTACAATGAAAAATGTATCTAATTATTAACAGCCTTACACAAATGTATTTTAATATAACAGATATAAATAGCCCGGCTCAACGTTTTTCAAATGAAAAATAAAATACGAGTTCTTTGTAGTCAGCTATTATTGTGTTTCGTTGGATTCAATGAATTTTTTTTTCTTTTATTGATTCGTGCAAGATTTGTCCATGTATTAATTTACATCCATGATCATTATCCCACACATATAAAATTATTATGTGCACTTGCACACGGGAAAATAATTGTTTCCTACTGCTTTTAGATTTTACCATTTATGTTTTTAATTCAGTATTGAAATAAGCGACGATTTTCTAATCTAATATGTTTTTGATACTTATTTCAAATATTATCAAAAAAATGTTGTATAATAAAGTAAAGTAAAACTGACTTTATTTGATTTTTTTTTTTTTTTTACTCAAATGAAATCATAAAATCAAAAGAGTACGTAAATAAACCATGTTTACTGCCACGATTAAAGTCGTACATTTTTTATTTTTTTAACGCTGTAATGTTAAACTGAATTCGTAGTAATTTTATTATAAAAATTGATATTATCATAAGAAGTGAACGTGCGGAACATGAGTATATTTACCTAAACTAACTGTCTTAATACATTTTTCTTCGGGGCATTAGTGAAATAGTTAATTAAGCTGATATATCCGTGTTTTTGTGCCTTATTTTGTATTTTGCGTATATCACGTGATAACAATAAACAAACATAGGTACATAAAATAAGGAATGCGAGGCAAACAATTTTACAACGTTCTACATTCATTGTATGTAGTCATATACTCGTAAGTGTTCTTAAAGTCAGTATTCCAATTGCATTCCCATGGAAACATAAAATGTGTGGAAAAGAAAATCACGTAGCTAGGTGCAAAATAAAAAAATCAATTAAAATCCATTACAAAGTGTGTTTCGGAATGAATTATAATAAACGTGTCAAGGTTGCATCAGGTGATTAGATATTATCAACGCCGTAAGAAAAGGGCAACCGAAATTATTACAAATTATTAAAGTAGGTATACCTGCGCACGAACGTTGTATACTATAGATATTGCTTATTCCGACGCATCAGAAAGTTTGCGTTGTCCCACATCGTATTATTAAGAATATTATAATGTTATACATAAGACAGAACACGGAGTCGTTTTCTCAGCCAATGGTCGATACCAAACCTTCTAGTTCATTACACAGTACTTTTAAAAAAATTACATGAAGTACAAATCTAAACGAGCGGAATGTTTAA
Source organism: Sipha flava (assembly GCF_003268045.1). Taxonomy (NCBI): domain Eukaryota; kingdom Metazoa; phylum Arthropoda; class Insecta; order Hemiptera; family Aphididae; genus Sipha; species Sipha flava. Next base: position 1,083,417 of record NW_020273605.1, read on the forward strand.
TAATTTACAATTAATAGGAGGAAATGTAAATTGCATGTGGTTAAAGTATGATTAAGTACCTGCGCAATACGACGTCTGTACTGACCATCTTGAAAAAGTATTTTTCTTTCTTTTTTTTTTTTCGATATTATTAAATATGCATTTTGCGAGCTGGTCGGGAGCAGTGAATTTATGTTCTTGTTTATAAATATACAATTATAACAACATAATACTGTAACCAAATACTGATGGTCCGTACCGAATTTGTATGCATTACATATGCAGCTATAACGACGAAAAACGGATTGAGATATAAACAATCAACGAGATTTTGCTTTGTCGAGAAGCAATACTACCAAGTTAGCTAATGACAAAACTAACAGCACGTCCTTTGCATGCAGAGCATGACATTTTTTTTGTTCTTCCTTGAGTGTGTGTACGCGCGTGCATTTGTGTGTGTAAAGAATTTTTTTACTTACACATGACGTCCGCGGGATAAGTGTTTTAGAAAAAAACAAAATGGAGAGGAAAAGGAATACGGTGAGAAGTATTGTATTTATATATATTTATTATATGACGTACAAGAATCTGGGGACCCCGAGTTGCATCGACTGCAGCGGTACACCGTAGTTGCTCCTCCGTGGTCGACGGGACATGGAATGCTTTGTTATAAACGATGTGCTTTGGCGGAATTGGCTTCATTTATTTACATTAAACGCACACGCACGCGAATGCAACGTATGTACAAGAAATTTAACGTTTAGTTACGTTTATATATACACATGCACAGTCGTGGGGGCGATACGAGGGATCGGTACGCGTATGCGATGGTCGGTGGTTTGCGACGGGCGAGTGTAGGGCGTGCGGCGAGAAGGCTAACCTTATGCTACGTTACATGCATAATGGAAGAGGTTTTCCTGGTGCCGCTACCGCCGTTCCCGACAACAAAAGGCAGATGTCAGTCATTCCTTTCATTCATCGTCCGGCAGCGGCGGCGGCGGCGGCGGTGAAACTGGATTGACAACCGACCGCCAGCAATATAATATTATATGGTAAAACGCGAGCGCGGAGATATGCGTGTGCGCGTATGTGTTTGTGATTGCTAGAGAGAGAGAGAGAGTGAGAGAGAGAGAGAAATACGCGCGTGTGAAAGACGTGTATAAAAAAAAAATCGAAAACTGGTCGAAAGTAAAAGAATAACCGAGGTTTTAACGATAATTATAAAAATAAACATTATCGGACGAAAATCTACGCACTTGCGCCACAATAATAATATTATAATAATATTACGGTTTACGGTGATTTTATATTCATCCGTGTCGGGGGGAGCACGATGACGAGCAAGTATAGTCGGACGGACGGGCAGGACGTTGAGTAAACATAGAACAGGAATGTTCGAGTCAATAGAAGATAATATTGTGTTTTATTGTAACGTCGGCGTGCGTGTGCGTGGACTGTGGGACGATGTTGGCGGCGGCGTGTGCTGATGTGACTGCGATGTCTGCCTTCATTAACCCGTTGTTATGCATTCGATTCGAATACGAAATGAATGGGAAAAAAGAAATTAAAAAAAAGAAAAAAAAAAAAAAAACGCGTATTTAACATCGTGCGCACAATGCCGGTCGCCACTCGAGATTAGTGCTTTCCGTACGGTTATTATTCGTTTCCACCAAAGCAAACACATCACACATCGCCCGGTTTACCACGTGTATTCTTTTCTCCTCCGGTGCCGTCGGGGCCGTGAACGTTTCGTTCGTCCGTACCACTGCCGTACACGGTTGATTTTCGAACCGCGTACGCGGGAGCGCGACGGTTTTCGCGCTCGTCAACTCCCACCGACTCTTGTGCGAGGACGCGACGAGTACGCGACGCCTACGGGTGCTGAGAGGGTACGTGCACGGGCGCGAAGCGTGTAGACACGTGCGAGTCTGTACGCGAGCCTGGCGCGGCTTCGAAAACTTTCCAGGGGGGGGGGAGACATTTTAAGTATTAACTGACAATAGTTGTTCTCTCAAATTTGTACTGAGACACGGAGTCCGACTACGTTCCTATATTTATGATCCACACCTCATATTAATGTCATAATATGGTGTTTTAGGGAAAATGAAATTTGTAGGTAGGTATCTAATTAAACAATCGGGATTTTACAGTTCACAAGGACAAAAATGTATTAAAATATTTGAATTTTTGAAAAACTCGGGGATGGCTCCAGTTCCTCCCTCCATGTTTTTTTTCGTTTTTTATCACGTTGCGACACATAATACAGCGTATGGACAAAGCGACCGGTACGTACCGGTGCTCTCCGTGTAACGGCGGCTCAAAGTTCGCAGGGACACCGTACCCGAAGAATGTTTCCGACGATCGATAAGCTTTCGACCGGCGTGTACGTAAAACAATGGTGCGCTGAACCGACGTATCTTGACCCGAACTCAAAAGAACCAATTTATTACGCCTGCGCTACCGTAACATGACCAATCACCTGCGACAAACAATACCTACTGAAATGACGTAAACCAGTGTTTTGATCCGTCGGAAGATTAAAAGAATAATACGCCCGAAGCTTTCATTATGATGCTATTCGTACATAAGCAAAACGATTTTGTACCGTACACCTTATGCGTGCAGTCATACCATTGGTTTATAACTAAATAATGATAGATTTTATCTAATTGAAAACCTTGATTTATTGCACTAATCGAAAGTATACTGATCCGAACACATGGTAAGTACGCATGCGAAGAAAATGTACACAAACGAGCGTTCGCTGATCGAATTCCGTTTTGTTCGCCTACCAATCGAATTCTGAAACTAATTTACAAATGGAATCCATACGAACTTTGGTTAAAAAAAATAGATCGCGTTAGAAAATCCCCAACGGACTGACCTTTTCCGTTTCGTTTTTACAGTCCGATAAGCTTATGGCAATGTTCGAATGAACTCTTACGGTTGAAAATATTTCGCTTTGAAAAGTTTTTCGCATTTTTTAATAATCGTTTTAAATGCATATATTTCATTCGTATGAACATATGACTAGGTACCAAGAACCGACGTTGCATACTATTTCACACGATGTACTTGTAATTTTATTCAAATAATATCTACGGGTGTGTTGATAGCGTAACGTTTTCGAAAATCTCGTAAACGGTGGACCACGCAGAAAACGGTCTTCCTTCCGGTAGTGCATATCGAGTTTTTTAATGGTAAATTTACTGTTTATTCACCTCTCAAGTAGTCGTCTTTTGTTTTTTATTCAATTGGTCTCCGTCAGGAACGGCTCCAGAGCCTTGATTAGGAGGGGGGAGGGCAAGTTGTAATTTTAAAAAATCTTATAACAAAAAGAAAACAATTTTTACAGCACAATTTCAAGTCGTCTATTTTTAAAATTGGCAAAAATATCAATATAATTTATTTGATCTAGAATATCTACTTTATTACATTAATTAGACATAATGCTGATAGTCTATCTTCAGTCATCATTGAACGAAGCCAGGTTTTTAGTCTCCGAAGTGTGGAAAAACTCTTTTCGACCGTCATACCTCTATGGCTCTATCTTCATACTTGTGCGTGTTGTATTATAGTACATTTTATAATATGCATTTTTTGTTAACAATATACATTTTTTTATAAATACGGTACGTGCTTGGGAGGGGGCCGCGGCCCCTAGGCCCCCCTGGAGCTTCCTCTGGTCTTCGTGTGACACGTCATACGTCCATTATAGGTATATATATATATTATTGAAATATTTTTCGTTTTAGAATATAACTATGCTGCAATGGTATCGTCTTGGATATTTAACGATTAGCATATTACATTGCCGCTATTATAATGATAATATTACTGTGTTACGTTGTGGTAAGGTCAAGTGTATAATATTCATACGATCTGCTCGATACGGACGAATATTGTGACCGCCGGGTCGCGCCGGATCGCTAATCATACGTTAAGGTCGTCATAATTTATTGAAAACCTACGACAATATGGATGAGTCACACGTAGATAAACAATGCCAACTGGAAACGATACACGGGCGAACACGTTATGAAAATAATCCACTTGCGGCTCGGGAATAGCGGATGTTTCCTCCGACGTGTAATATTCAATAATATCGTTATTATTATTTTTATAACCGTTATTATTATTATTATCATCGTTGTTGTTGCAGACGTTCGTTTGTCTTCATTCCGTATATCCGTATAGGTATGCAGTTGGACGGCCGCAAACGGTCGAGATCATTTGAAAACATACGATCTCGTTGGGCTGTGTGGTCAGATAGGCGATATTATTAATCAAAAACCGTTTGCATTAAAGTTCGACGAAATTCTCACGTATGGGAGGATGATGATCGATTGCAATAATTATTATCGTCATCTATCATGTGCGCAACCGTACACGATAATGGTAAATTTATTCGAATTATCGACTCGTGTAGACAAATCAATAACGAGCCATGTAAACATGATAATTAATTATTGTACATAAACCTGGCATTTCGAATCACGAATAAATTTCCGATGCGAACGAATGCAACAAAATAAACATTTATGAGTTACAGGTTGACCTTACAATACTGTTATTTCATCGATAAATTTTCTCCACCGTGAAACGATTACGAATCTCGTACGATTACATTTAATATGATTTTCTGAAATCAACTGATTTTGTTTCTAAGGTCCGAAAACGTATTGCAAGTTTGTCCGTTTATCGTTTTAAATTTTATAAAAAAAAATTTCCGCTGTATATTTACTATTCAGTTCTGAATATAATGTGTTTACTTTTTAATGGTTTGCTTCAAATTTTGGTTGTATGATTTAAAAGGTAGTAATGCATTTGTTGCATACGATTTTGCTGGAATTTTTAAAGTTTTAATACCAGGTTAGGATATATTTTAATAAACGCATGTTTTTTATCGTAATAATAATATAATGGACTTTATACAAATTTGAATAATTGATATAACATAAAATTATTTTATAATAAAATTAACGTTTACGTGAATTCGGCAGTCGGCCCGAGAGGTTTTTACGATTACGCGATAGACGATCGACTGAAAACAGGCGAAACAATTATCTATTTCGCTATGAAATATCAAATGATAAACGAGCCGAGACGATACGCAACAAACCGCCCACCTTGAAAATACAAAATACAATTTTTTTTTTCGACAAAACAAGTGACAAAATAGTTAATTCAAAATAATGAAACGATTCCCAAAAGACATGCATGCTAGAATAAATATGAAAATAAAAACATCAAATAATGACAATAATTATGAACAAATAAATAAATAAATTTTATTAATATAAATCATACAATATAATATATTATAGAACATTAATTTACAATATTATCTTCAAAGGGTAACTGTCACACCACGTGTGTGAAAGTGCCGCCCGCCGTGCGTACTTCGACCACACGTAAAATGCACTTCACCTAATGTATTTTGTAATAAATGCTTCATAGACTGAACAGCCACTTCCCAAAGACCTCCGAAATAGAATGATCGTGAGGGAATAAAACGCCATTGTACACCAACATCAGTAAGTACTTTATGTTGCTCCGAACGAAATAAATCAAAAGCATTCCTTTAATTTTCGATTCGCCCCGACAAAGTTTGTCGCATTGTCCGCGTGAATAATCAAACTTCGTCCTTGTCGAAATGATTCAACGCGTTAATAAAGGCTGTGGTACTTACATCCCCAACAAGTTCTAGGTGTATGGTTTTTGTGGCAGAACAGACGAAAACACATACGTATCCTTTTATTAAAGGAGCATTACGACGAAGACTGGTTTTTACCATAAATGGGCTGGCGAAATCGATACCGCATTTTAAAAAAGCACGTGCTAGTTCAACACGGTCCTCAGGTAAGTTACCCATAATTGGCTGTACTACGATCGGTTTGCAACGAAAACACTTTTTGCACTGAAGTATTATTTTTCGTACTGTGTTTCGGCCATTGATCGGCCAATATTTCAAGCGTACAGAATTTAACGTTGCTTGTGGACCACCGTGCATACACCGTTCATGTTCGTATATCAGTAGTAAGCGGCTGAAATGACAGTTGACGGGTAATACTATTTGATGACGTTGAAATATATCTAAAGATGTAGTATTCTTCAAACGTCCTCCTACGCGAATAAAACCGTTATTATTTAGAAACGGACACAAGCTGAACAACTTGCTAGAAGGCCTTATACTATTTGATTTTGTCAAATCTTGAATTTCGTGAGTAAATTCTTCCTGTTGTACTAATTTCAATATTCTAATTCGAGCACGTTCGATTTTACCTACACATGGCACAACGAAATAATTATTTTTTCTCTACGTATTTTTTTATAATAAAATCGCAAACAATACGAAACGAGACATAATAATTTATTTAATGACGAATATTTACTAAATATTGGTAAGTCATGATTTTTTGAATCTATAATGTTCGAAGTTTTACTTAATATTGGCTCTTTTTCCTCCTCCTCGGTCAACAAATGTGGACCGTACCACCATAACAACATGTCAACTAATGACGAGGGACAATAACCACGAGAGATAATATCAGCGGGATTTTCTTTAGTACCAATATGATACCAATCAGGTATAGACGTTTTTTTTTGTATCTTGCCCACTCCATGCGCCACAAAAGTTTTCCAATTAGTAGATGGTGATGAAATCCAAGCTAAAAGAATGCTTGAATCTGACTGAAAATATTTTTTTATTAAACATCATTGTAGCTTTTTAACTATCCTGTTAGCTAATCTTGACAATAGTAGAGCGACACACAATTCTAACCGTGTTAAAGAGATGACCTTTAATCGGGCGACCTTTGATTTAGCGCATATTAATTTCGACCATTGCACCCCAGCTGCATTAGTGCAGCATAGAAACATGCAGCAATCGTATGCCTCAATATTTGTTTGCCGTCGACAAAACTGTGAACTTGCAAGCGAACGATATCGCCATCACATGTAATTCTACGCGGTATATTTAATTTATTTAATACTAATAAAGACGTTCACTTTTCTTGCAAGAGGTTGATTACCGTGGTATCGTTCAATGTCCATCTCGTGACCTAATTGCATTTTCCGGAGTATCGACGTCGTCTAAAAAGTCGTTCCTGTAGAAGTCGTTATCTATTGCAGCTGCTATTTTCGGTTAGCATACACCCAGTGTATGAATTTTTGTAGCTCTTGGTTGTTATTACTGAATCTTTAACAAACTACTGTTGGTCTTACTTTTATTTCTTTTATTTGTCCTATTAATTTTAAAACAAAATCAATGCAAATGTAAAAATTCGAGTTAGCAACATTTCGCCTGCATACCAATGTACAAGATAGAAATATTAAAATTAAATAGGAAATTGTATTCGTAGGAAAATGTTAGAAAACATGGTCTCCTTTCGAGTGGTCAAAGTTCGAGATCCCGTCGTTCCATTGTAGTAACTAGTTGTTATAATTATTACTTTCGGTAGTTGCATTCGTAGAATGAAACAACTCGTACTGTTCAAAACGCGCGCACAATAATCATTATTGTATTCTTAAAAAATAAACCCTTCGCTCTAACGTTCCCAAACATAATCGTACCCTGGTTTAAATTGCTTTTATTCTAAACAAACGTGATATCGTCACTAAGTCGGAGACTATAATTTAATCGGTTTTCTGCGAAAATGTATTGTTGATAAAATACATTTTCGTTTTGCATCGTTAAATTCGTACATATTATGTTTTCGCTTCAGTAGTATATTTATTAAATTAAAAATAATCATTTCGACTCAAATTAAAACGAGTCCAACGATTCAAACACAGTACAATAACGACGAGAATCTAAGTATTTTCTACGGTACTACGCATGTTGTTGTCGACATGTTGTTTCGAATTTACGTTTGCGTGTTGCTTGCGCGTGCACAAACGCACGACATAACCGTTAGTACATTGTGTCCCGATCACTTTTCGTTATTTGTCCATTTATATTTGTTATTTATTTATTTTTGGTTGATCGTAAATTACCGAGCACTTAAACAAAGCAATAAAACATAAACGGCTAAGTATGCGCCCGTTTCACATCCCAATTTCTCGATCGTTTGGATATTTTACTATTTTATGAGTAATTAAAAATAGATACTCGATTACACGTTAATGTTGGCATTTTATGTTTTTACGATCGATTTATTTGGAAACAACATAAACTTATAATACATTCGTATAGGGATTTATGATTACGTATAAGATGTACCATGTATACGAGCTTCTCGAAAAACAACGAAAAGTAGAAGATTACATTAGATACGTATCATTTTTTACGAACAAAATGTATGCGCGCGTAAAATGATTTGTTTTATGTGAGATTTTTTTCTCGATTCCAAACAACTTATTACATTAAATTGTTGTACATAATTATCTGAAATTGTTTTTATTCAAATTATCAAATCGACGGTATAAAACACGGTGAAATAAATAATTCGAGGAATGTCGATTATTCAATTAAAAATACTAAGACTCAAATGATAAACATTTTAAAGCTTATAATGTAATTAAAATTTTTTTTTTGTGCACACTTTTTGATATTAGATTAAAAAGGCAAACGTTCACTTTCAAGCACTAAATACATAACTGCAATGTTTACATATTATTGTGAACTTAAACATCGTTTGTATATACGAGTAAGCATCTTACGGTAATCGTCTTGTTAAGAAACTAGTACTTATTTTCAAAATATTCTAGTACAGGTTATCAAAAATAATGCAAATAATTTTTTTTAAATGTAATGCTACATAATATTAGACAATCAACTAAAATTTTTTTACAACTTTAACTCACATACCATTTTTTCCCAAAAAAAAAAAAATAATCGAAAAGTAGACGACCATATTTGTATTAATAACATATTACTAAGTCATACACCTCTTATTAAAATTTTTCAAAAACGTGTTTACTGTTCTCTAGAAGGATTTTTTCATCATACTGTAAGATTAAAAATATTTTATTCAAATAATTAAATTTTCTCAAATTTTTCTACACGTTTTTGATGTTTGAATTACTTTTCTACCGAACGCCTTAATTAAAAATTATTTCGAGCGATGGGGTGATGGTGAACTTATAATTACATTATAACTTTGACAGTAAAATACATGATACTGTATTGGTAGCTGTACCGGGAACAAACATCCCACTAACGATCACAAATTCTTCAAACGATTTCAACTTTACACTTATTAAGTAACCAAATCATTTCTATTTTAGGGCGAAGCGTTGAAAAAAATTGTGCTTTTCCGGGGATGGGAGGGAAAGGGGAGCATTTTTAAAAAGTTTATCATTACACCAATCGACCGTGTGATGGGAACTTTAAGATTGTACCGATCAATCGGTAATCGGTCACCTATCCCCCCCCCCCCCGTCCGTCCGTCGAAATAAAAATCACACGTGACCACGAATACGTACAGGACTAGCACGCGATGCATCCGGAACCGTCGGGATCGGATCGAGACTTAAGATTCGGTGTAACGAGCGACAGTAAGGCCGTGTTCTCACCAAAAGTAACTGCCGATGGTAACGCAATTTCGATGCAACGCTACATGTATTATCAAATCAACATGTTTCCACCAGTTGCTCATGGTTATTGTATCATAGCTTATTTTAATAAGATACAATAGTGTATTTTTAAATTATTTATTTAAAACGGCAAATGAACAAGAAAAAAATATGACTTTTGTACAATTTGCAGAAAATCATACATGTCTTTATAATTTAAAATCATATAATTATACCTGACAAATCATAAAAGAAAAATCGTGGAATGAAATTTCAATTAAAACAAATACATAATTCTAGTAAGTTAGTGATGTGCTTTTTATTACGAAATAATGAATAACTAATTTATCCTATACATACGAGTATTCGATGTATTTGACATATCTATAATATAAATACATCATATTGTATTATATTTATACTTAAATAAATAAAATTTAAATAATAATAATTAATATGTAATTAATAGATATAAGTTAAAGGTATATGAAGTTTATTTTCAGTTTTTTTTTTTTTTTTTTATGAGAACATACAGGCAATCAGCTTAACTGAAATATTAGTTTAGAGTCACTATTGCGTTGCTGTTGTTCACAGTTGCTTTTGATGAGATCACGGCCTAATAGCCGACCGCCGTAATGGCATGTATCGGATAGGCTCGTCACCGGCAAATCGTAATAGACCGTACGACGTTTCGGCAGCATTTAGGCGACCGATCCTCGTTGACGACGCGATGTTCGCACAGGTCGGCCGTCGGTCTTTCGGCGGACCAACGGATCGTAATACCGTAAACGGACACGGATCACCGTAGCTTTTCATTAACTTCAATGACAACGTATTATTTTCGAGTACCGTTTTGTTTCCGTGCGCTTAATCTTCCGAGCACGATAATCTTGTTGCTGCCCGCCTCGTTCTTTGTTTTCACGTTTAACGATCTGTGTACAACATTAAGTGCGGCCACGGTGTTTTGATATTGGATCACATGCGGATCTGTTGGTTAATGTGTGCCCATTGACAATATCACCACAGTTTTCGAACGGTAGGTAGCCATAATACATCCATGAATCGTACGAGATTTTTATGCTCACGTGTACTATCATTATTGCAGAAGTGTTGACGAAAGAGAGTTTTTAGAAGCCATTGGGAGCGGGAGGAATGCGAGTAAATCCTCGAACAAAAATCCAGTCGGTGGCTGTATCGACCTCGACAATTACAATAATTATCCGATTAATAACGTACATCGACCGATAAACCAGTTGTAACATTGCAATTGTAGAAGTAATCAAAACAGTTTTGTACTAAAATATCACTAGTTAATCAACTGTTGTGTACCTATATATGTTTAATGATAATTTCACTTCTAATTATTTAGTATTTAAAATATAATTTCGTAATTTTGCACTGTTTAAAAAAATAGTAACCGTAACATTTTTTTTTTTTTTCAATGAGCCATAACTTCAGCACCTTTCTGAAAACATGAGTATCAGTATTAGTATAAGAGTTTTAATTTTATCAATATACGAAAGCTTTAACTAAATACTTTGAAATATCACATTTTTTTTTATTTCCTAATGACAGGATGATAACAGTCGATAGGATGAATAAGTATCACCTACTGATGGATACAATTCGTTTCAAATAAAAAGGTTGTCGGTGGGTAATTTTCAATTGGCAAATAAAATAAACACTCATTACACATTACTTACGCGTCAAGTACAATTACACCATAACATCATGGTTCGTACTTAAAGACAATTGAAATACATTAAATATCAATATTGTTTTTAAAAATAGTTTTACCGGCATTTTCTTCCTTCACAGCCACTAACAAAAACTACCTATGATATATATATATATATATATATAGGTTAAGTAAAGTTAGAGCTACCGTGTTTTCTTAAACTGGTATACGTCAAGTTAACTATGTAAATATGCGGTGGTATATTCTGAATACCATCCCTGTTATATATATATATAATTCAATAAGTGGTAAAAAAAGTATTACTTTAAATTACTTTATATTTTCTGATAAATATTTCGGTTATGGTTGTAAATGTTTATAACCGTAGCAATATCCGTGGAAGATAATACCATTTCTATTCGTTACACAACCAAAAATGTTATGGCATAAGAAGATAAACAAAAAATAATACCCGCGATCAAATTGACATATTATTGAATTTATTATCATATCATAATGATAGACTAGTAATTTATATTTCTAATTATTTATACATTATATTTTATAAATAAAACAATGTATTATATTAAAAAAAAATACGAGCTATGGGGGAGGGGTGAATGCCCTCTTCGCCCCCCTCAAATACGCCCTTGATGTCAAGATACATTTAAACATACAAAATTCAATGGTTATCAGAATAAATATTATTATTATTTAAAATTTAATTTATCTATTTAGAATTACTAATTTCTATTCGATTTACATATGCACAACTTCAAGTGTGTCTATTTCTTATATGTCTACAACGAAATATTGAAACGATTGTAAGAATTAAAATAAACACTTACACGATGGTCATACATATTTATAATAATTGATTTTTATTGGATAATTATAACCCATGAGGTAGTTATTATTATTATTATTATTATTATTATTATTAGCATTTACATGCGGTAAGAACTTATCCCTTATTGCTGTGAAACATTAAGCATTCAAACAGTAGCATTGATTGAGATAAATCTACATCAGTTTACTATTGACAAACAAAATGATTATCTTCTTCAATCAAACAACATACAAAAGAAAAATTAGCAGCAACAATGATAGAACAAAAACTTTTCGTGATTTTTGGAAAAGCCAAATTTTTAAATTGAATTTCTAACCTTCGTATATAATTATGTCTTAAGTATAAATTATTAATAATTTTGTAATAAAATAAGTCTATAATTAATTTAAAATATGTTATATAGAGTAAATTAATTAAGCTTTTAATTAGTCTTTGACTAAGATTCAAAAATTATAAACGTTGTAAACTAATTTTGTAATATGAAAACAAGATACGAATTGATGATTCGGAATTTTACCGTTTTATTAAACTAAGTGGACAACTGCTTAAAGCGTAATTTTTGGTTGGTCTCATGCTATTCGAAATTAGACAATTATCACTGTAACTACATAACATACATTTTTATTATAACTGAAATTTCATTGAAGAATATAAAAAAAAAAAAAACATTTTCCAATAAGACATGATTCAAAATTATTTTTATAAAGATAAGAATATTTTTTGTTTTGTCCGAGTGTAGTTTGATCGTTACTCGCATTTGACCCGAGTGCAGGTCGACCATTTTTAAATTTAGGTAAGAAGTTTAATTCAACTATTTCCAAAACTCGAAACTGAACATGATAGTTACTCTTTAATAATAATAATAATAATAATTATAATAATAATAATAGTGGAGTGTATGCTATTAGAATAGATTGAAAAAAAATAATAAATATACATATATATATATATATATATATAGATTCTAAAATAAGTATATTATTAGATATTAATCGTCAGCTTTATTAAATACTACATTTTAAAATCAAATTTATGTACTTTTAATGAAACGGGATCAATCAATATATATACTTAAACCACTCTCTCTATTTAATTAAATTTACCGTGTATTGAAATGTGTTGCTATAGCAGAAAGGCGTAGCCTGTTAGCACACATTTTATAAATCCGGGACTCGTTTGCGCACCAAAGATTTAGTTGCACGTAGAAAAATGTTCCAAAAAGTTACCTCTTCTGTGAATATTTTTATTCTCAATTGTAAAGTTTTTTTATGGGCGTTTAAATTAACTAGAATAATTAAAAATGTTCAGTTTTTTCATACAAGTATTACAAAATTACAAATTATGAGTATTAAATATCCATAATAACTGTTTGAATTTAGTATATAATGATCTATTTTCCAAATCCTATGTATAGTAGAGAAGTCTTAAATAAAAATAAAAATTATTTTATTCAAAATGCACTTTCAAAATAATTATTGTAATAACAATTTACTTATAATAACAACTAGAAATTGTTAAAAAAATGAAGAAGTTGAAATTGAACTCAGAAGTACCTAATAATACCGTGAGCTTGTATTAATACACTTTTAATTTAAATTAACTTTGATTGTTTAGTAAAAAAAAAAAATCAGTTAACTGCCTAACATAGGAATTAAAAATAGTAAATAGTACTAAACAATTGTGGTTAAATCATATTATTGTCATTTTAAAATTAAAAAAAAAAAAAATGTATAAATATTACCATAATACGCAATACTATTGACGTCTTCAGAGTTTTTAGCAGTTTGTGCAAATATACATATATACTAATATACATGTACAAATATACAAATGCGATACTGGGTTTAACTATGTACGTCACCAAAATGAAAAGAAAAAAGACGATATTAAAATTTTAAAAAAATCATTATTACCTGATAACACATTACAAATTTTCTTAAATCCTACTCTATTTCTAAACGTCGTTTTATTGAAATCTTAATTTTAAACTTGCATTAATTGAAAATATAATTAAAGTCAAATTTTGCAGGTTTAGCCTGAGCATGAAAGGCACGACCCGTAGTCACGCCTTTGCTATTGATGCAGGATTAAAGCAAAAAATTCCCTTGTTTTTTTTAATTAAAATATTTTCTTTTTTTTCTTTTATTACTATATGCGTGTAAATATTATTACATGCTTCTAAAGTTTTTAATTTTTTATGTGCAGCTTATATAGATGATTATGATTATTTTAGGTATAAATTTATTATTTATTTTTTGGGTTTATTTATTACTCATTTTAACAAAAAAAAAATACTTATTGTGCAAATGATCTTATACTGTAAATAATCTTTTAAATAAAAAAAATTAAATAAAAATGAATATTTAAATTATTGCTAAGTATAAGTAAATGGTAATACTTGTATGAGCACTATTCGACCATTTCCTTATTTTTTGCAAACTTAATTTACAGTACCAATGGTCAAAATTATCATTACGTATTTGTATTCAGTAAAAACAGTACAACTATAAAATTGGTAGGAATATATTGAGTATAGATTAATATTAAAATTGTATAGCTATCAAAAAACAACGTTTAACATTGTAATATATTTCTCTATGTATGTCTATAAAATACGTATAAAAGTTATTAGCTTAATTTAAATTAAAAGATTTTTAAAATACTGATTTTTCATTTCAGTTGTACATTCTAAGAAAATATATTTATTAATTTGGCATTGCAATTAAAATAAACAAATAACTACAATTTAAAGTAAATTAAAAACTTAGAACGATTCAAAATATTTTTATTTTTATTTATTTAATTTAAATGTTTCAACCAATCAACGCTTTAATAAGTTTTTTTTAACATTTAATATATATTATATGACATTTATGTACTTTATGAAATGACACTAATAATTACAAAGTAATTATATTTTTCACTTATTTGATATACAATATAATTATTATTAAATATAGATAATGATAATTTTAATGAGGTACTATATATACTATATATACTAGGTAGTATATAGATAAGAGATTTGATATTGAAATTACTGACAAAATAACTGAATAAAATAACATTTAATACTTAAATTGAAATAATTTCAATATAATTATTATATCAATGGGCTATATTATAGATAATATTCAGTTCATGCTGATAATTAGGTTAATTTAATAAAATACGTTCTAATCTATAAAATATTAAATTAAAAAATGATACTTTTAAAACTAATAATAGTTTAATGAAACATACAAATAATAGAAAAAAAAACTTCTTATAAATCCTCCTTTTTTTGAAAACTTTGACATATATAAAATTAAATGTAATTGCAATTAATTTTATGTTTTAAGAAAAATATAAATTTTAGAATAAAATATTTAGAACACATTTCTGAAATAAAATTAAAAAATACTGCCCTTAATTCAAATTTTGCTAAACATGTTTTAGAAAATAACCATAATATACATTTTGATATCAATACAAACTTAGAAATATTTAATATCCATAGTAATATTTTCAGTTCGTGAAGAATTTCACATCCACAATGAAAGAGGAAAAACAATTTTAATATTATTTTAAATGTACCTAGAAACCGATTTGAAAAATATTTTATATCAATACATTTAAGATAATAATAAATAAAATTAAACAAAGTATTTATATTTCTTAGCATATTTCGTATCTAATAAGAACTCATTTAAATAATATCTCTTCTTAAAATTAATTATCTCTATGTAAAACTATTAATTTTTCTGAATATATTCTTTCCTTTATTTTTTTATATTCAGTCGCGATTTTATTAACTTAGTTAATTCCTGACGATGAATTTTTAACTCAAAACCGTTCGAACTTTACAAATATAATAATACTCCAGACTAAGTATTTATTTATTTATTTTTATATGTTACGGCTAGTGTTAGGAGTATGGCTAAACTCAAGTTTAACCAATTAATCACAAGTTTAGCCACTGCGTTTGGCTAATATCTAAATTTCGAACTTTATCCACCAATATTTAAAATTATCCAGATGCATATGGCTAATGTCTAAATAATATTATCCATACAAATAATTAAACGGTTTAAGTTATACAAAAATTCTTTAATTTTTTCTCTTATTCAATAATATTTAATAATATCATAGATTATGGAATAATTTTTTTATAACAATAGAGTAGAATTATTATTAAGAAACATTTAGTCAATGATAATATATGTACCTATTATTACTATATAAAATTACGACCACTTTGTATAAAAATGGTAATGTAATTCATGAATGGCATGATTATTTTTACTCAATAGTCTGAAAACGGTTGAATACTTTTCCCGAGAACGGTGGGACCCCAATCAATAGTTAATACAGAGTTATATATTATGGTCTCATCTAAATATTCTTTGAAATTTTTATTTTTATATTTTTTTAGCCACATGTTATTATCAAATGCGATATTTTACAAAAATATTTTTCTGGTCTTGAAAATCAAAATTAACTTAATTGGGATAAACGAAAAAATAATACGTTCATTTCAAGTTAATTTGTAAGGAAATAAGTAAAGTTAATTTATTAGTAGTGAAATAATTTAAGTTAATAAGTTAATTTAACTTAACTTTTATTTAACTTTTAACTTATTAACTTCCAGGCTTGAAAACAAGGTATAGCTATAAAGTACTACAAGCTGGTATCTTAACTACTTACAAATTTGAGTCGGTAATTACGGTAGATTGTTGCGGACTATCTCTATCGAACACACAATATTGGATGCAATAGCATGCATATCAATTTTGTAATCAATATCAATTTTAAAATAAGATAAAAATGCACACAACTGTGTACAATATTTATATTATTGAAAATATTTTATTTACCACGTGCACGGCTCACCTCTATACAACTACCCAACATTTCAATATTTATTAAAAATTACAATTTCAAAATATTGTATTATTATTGTAAATAAGTTTAAATTTTTAATTTACCTATGGCTAATGTTATTTAGTCATTAACCGATAACGATTGGATAATGTTGGTTTTATTGGCTAGTATTAATATTATCCATTTGTTTTTGTCGGCTGAAGTTCGAAATTTTAACATATGCCAAAAGCATTGTCTAAACTTAAGATTAGCCGGCTAATCTTAATATTAGTCAACCTTCGGACATTAGCCGTATACATTAACTATTTATTTATATATTACTTACGATTATAGAAAGTATTTTTTGAATTTGTTTGAGTTTGTTTAAAAAAATAGTAAGCCGAAAGACTAAACGGCTAAATAAGATTTTGAATTCGTTGAAATTCTTGACATCGAATGGAAAGTATTGGCCGTTGTTGTGCTGGCGTATGATGGACCGGATGATTGGATATATGGGGGGGATGTTTTGAATTTGAAATTTTACCTTTTTTGGTTTATTTATCGGTTTTGTCAGTTTTTGTGTATTATACATCCTTTGTATGCTCTATTTGCGCTGCAATATTATGGAAATCTGATTGGGAGGCTACGATCTTTGTTTTAATTTTCAGTTACATGATCGTCACATTTAACGACGCCCCTAGGTTGTTGAGTGCCTATTGTATCTTTTGAGTTTAGATTTCAGAAAAATGAACAGTGATGGCAAAGTTTTTATTCCATTATTCGTTTATTGTTTATGTTTATTAAATAGTTACAGTTATTAGTTTATATTTTTACCTTAGGTTTTTTTTAACAATAAACTTTGCAATAAATTCGATGACTGTTGTAATAATGAAATTCGTCAAAATACAAGTTTAGGCTAATTAAATAATATTGTACATTTTAAATTTTATTTTAGGCCTTTTTTTATATTTGATAGTTGACAACTTTGATTGGAGCAGTTTATTACTCTTGAAGATTTCTTGGTTATTTTCATTAATAGCGAGTTCTACGTGGAACAGCGGTAAGAGGCGATGACTATTTTTGTGATATTAATCACGCGCGTGACTGAAAAATAATTTTGGATCTTAAATAATATGCACCGCAGCACCACCTAAAGCGAACTTAACGTCTGCGCACGCATATTTATTATTAATTTTCAATATAAACATTTTTAAATATGGGAACGTTTGAAATATTTAATGTGTTACAATGTTCATCGAGTAGATTTTAGGTACTGACAACGCTATCTAGTTTACAATTTAACAGTTATTTTGATTTAAATTTATAATATTCCAATAGACTGCATTTGTAGATAAGTTTATTGAATTCAGTGAATAACAGTTTAGTTCATATTTAGATTTAGATGGTATTATTATGAAATCAATATTTATAGTTTTGGATAAACAATTTTACTCCATTACTACTATAGATCAATTTGGAAACAAAATATTTATGAAAACTAAATAATTATGGCTTGCAAACCAATAAAAAAAAGTCGAAAAAACGAAATCATTAAGCATTATACTTATTAATTGTTTGCAAGCTTGTTAAAGTATAAATTGAAACTAAAAAGTGAAACTTACATAATTTCTTAAACTTACACTCAATCTGTACAAACTTGTTTTTAATGTAGTGACGTCCTTTAAAACAAATGATTGAAGTAAATAATAATCAAAGATAAATTCACAATAATCGTTATATCTATTTGATTTAAAAAGGTTAATGTCATATTGTAGGTACTTCAAAGCCAGAAGAATAATAAATTAAATACTAACAAAAATGTACACATGTTCATCATATGTTATGATTTAAAATTGTACTAAAGCATTGTAAATTTAATAAGTAATGCGTTTAATAAGTAATTACCGAAATGTTATTTTGTAAAAGTTGGTTTTATGAATAAAATTAGTTAAACAGAAAATACATAAAATTAATTTATAGTTGATTAAATATTACTACGTTTGTAATATTCACAAATTAATGTGATATTTCGAAATAATTATGTATGATTAGATTATAATTACTATTGTCGGGAAAAATGGTGTACGCGTGCCATTAATTTGGGCTGATGGTCTTTTAAGTTGTTTTTTTAAAACTTTTTTTTTGTAACAGCCATTCAGCGTTATACCATTTAATGGTTCTTTAATCGTTGGTTCACCATAAGTCTATAGGTGAAAACCTTTTACTAGAACTGCATGTACCGAAATCGCTATAAATGGAAAACAAATTTTGTACGAAACGTAATGTAAAGGTCAAGGGAACAACGTTAAAATTATCATAATGTTGGTATAACTATTAGCAAAATATGAGAATAAAAAACTACAGCTCAACTCTTGTCAAAACCAGCAAACTTTTCGACATCTCTCACGCCCTAACGAAGCGTGGTATAATAGACATTTTTCGACATTACGTGTCTGCTACAGCTTTTTCATTACTGTGCACCCGCAACGGCCTACGCTTACCGAACGAATCTTTCCCCGAACACCGCTAACGTAACATTGCCGCCACGTCAATAACATAGATACTTCGTTATATATAACGTTATAACAGAAAAAAAAAATAAAAACAAACGAAATTAATAAACAATAAACGTATTTGTAACGTAAGAAAATTGCAAATAACGTTATTCGGAAAAACGTTTGTACTTTTTTTTTTACTTTGAACCCAACATAATTTTTTTTTAAAATTTTTTAATTATGAAAAATTCAAATTTGGCTAACTTGTGTTGACAATAATTTATATTTTCCGAATTATTTTATTGAAGGTTTATTTATAAATATTGAATTTATTACTTGATAAGAAAATAGATACCTATTCAAATAAATGTTCATTTATGTTCAATTTAATTGATACAAAATTGCGGGCATGTTACTTGGAGTATTATTTAAAGTCAGTAATTTCAAGTTGCTAGTCAGATGTAGATATTTTGTCGTGAATTGCAATAACCTTCTTTTCGTGTATAGTGTATATTAAATGTTTAAATACCTACTTTATAGTTTATTTTGAACAATATTTTTTTTTAGAATTGGCCAATAGATTATTTCATAATAGTAAAGTACCTATATTACACACTTATATTATTTAAAATCATTTAAAAACTTCATCTAAAATTATTATTATTATTATTATCTACGTTTCTTAGGTAACGTACTACGAAAAAGATTATAGAAATAATTATTGAGCATAAAATATGAACAGAACAATTTCAAATACCGTCCTATGCATGTATCTTGTGTATGATTTGTCAAGTAATAACTAATAATAAATTTACCTTTTTTCGCGATAAAATGTAGCTTAACCTTCCTCTAGGTCTAATTTGCCTCTGTATCAAGTTTCATTGCAATCGGATGAACGGTTTAGAAATGCATAATGGACATACAAACTTTTTTTGTCTTTTATATATTATATATATATATATATATATATATATATATATATAAAACGTTTAACAAAAAACGAAAAAATCAAATAACTTTTTAACGTATTATTAAGTTTAACATTAACACTGTATAACGTTTCAAAATACAATAATTAAACATTAAAATTGTACAACTTTTAAATACCCAAAAACGGAAAAACAATATTTTTTTTTAGAATTTAAGCCCTGATATTGAGAACATTAACTATGGAATATTTAGAACAGTAATTATTAAATATTTAAATTAAATATTACGTGGCAATTATTTATTCAAAATCAATTCTAATTACGATTCAAGTATTCACGCAATATACAAAATATTTTTTATAGTATTAAACTGGATTTCCTTTTCACTTTGTATAATTATTGATTAGTTATTTATTAATTATTTTCGTTTGTCGTTTTATTGTAAGTATTCACATTTGAAAAAATAATATGACTTGTATGTTTTAAATTATCATGTTGAAATAGTATTAGAATGGGACTCAATTATTTTTACTCCACCGGAGCCCAGGGCCATCCTGAAAGGAGTCATGGGGAGTATTATACCCCTTCCATGTGTTTTTCAGTCGGAACATTGACACCAAGTCGTTGCCGAGTCGGCACATTAGCCAAATCGACAATATTTAATTATTTATTGTTTGATTTTATAATTCCAGCAAATTGTTAATATTTTTCATATTAATATACAAAGAAAAACGAATGAATTTATATGTATATAAAGTTAATAAATCTCTCATATTATGTATTCTGATAATGTAATCACTTATATATTGAGGTTAGCGAGAAAAATATTTGAGTTGGCAAATTAATGAATTTAGTGAATGAGCCATGATTTTTTGACATCAAAATATAGAATAAGTACGAATAAATATAACGTACAATGTACGAAAATAACATGAATAAATTGTGACTATAATAATATACTTTGTTGTTGTTGATTTTATCTATAACATAATATAGCATGACAATAAGTTTAAAATATATACATTTAAATTAAAACAATCTGATATTATTTCTGTACAAAAACCAGAGTTGAGGATGAAGTTAATGATGAATGAGATGACGGGGAGGGGATGAGAATTGGAGAAAAGGATTACATCAAGAGAGTGTGTCTTAGGGAGAGAGGATAGTTTGAAAAATAGTGTTTCGGGAAATGTGCAAGAGAAGTACAGACGAAAAGAATGTGATGTACGCTGCATACGACTTCACAGGTATGGATTGTGATAATATTTCTATATAAACTGTTATAATTAAATATTGTTGTCAATTTCAAACTGCAAACAGTCATTGTCTATATAATATCTATATAATTTTATGATTATCAAGAAATTTTATTATGATTAGCAACAAATATCAGACATAAACCATATTTTACGAAATGTTCATTTATAGTTTTAAATAATATAAAAAAATAGAAACTAATGTCTTACGAGAATACATTTCAGATAACGTAATTCAAATCTAAGCAAACTCGTTTTTAAAATTGAGATGTTCATGTACTTAATATTGTTACGGACATACATAGATATAGGTCCTTACGACTTTTACTACATAGATAGGACCACATAAATCGTAATAGTAGATATCGGGAAATGACTATAAAAAATATAATAATCACAACAATAGAAAGGAACTATTAATTTAATCAGAAGGTAACACAAGCACATATTATATCGTATGGCTATAATCCAAAATGTGACATTAAAAATAACTATTACAGAAAGACATCAGTACGATATATTACGGAGATGTAGGTCCTTACTAATTATATGGTAGAGAAGACAATTAGTACATAATAATTAAAACATTATAGAAAGGCACCAGTATGATATATGCAAAATGCGGGATTCACGAGAACAACTGTTACATATAGGTAATCTTGGGTTGAGCGCACGAAACACAAGTGACATCAATCTAAATGCCAAGGTGAATCGCATAGGACGAGTGATTTAGTATTCACTAGGTCCGGGTCAACTATGAGAGGCGGGGTATATAAGGTCCCGAATAGATCAATATTCAGATGTGTTTAAGACGTGTTTTAGCGAGCTCCTCCACGCCAGTTTATTTGTTAATTTAATTAAATAATTTGTACTTAGAAATATTTCAATAAAAAGTTTAACTTAGTTTGAGTATTTTATTTGGAATATCCCTAAAGACATCATCACCTTTACGGTTGAACTGACCGCACGCAACAATATCTACTATTTTTTTTAGTTTAATTTCGTAAAAAAGATTTATAGCTTTTTTTTAAAAAAAAACGTGTTAAACATATATATTATGTTCCTCTTCTAAAAAACAAACATTTTATATAGTTAAAGATAACCCTTTATTTAAAAAAAGGAAGTATAAAATAAATAGAACGATCACATTTAAGAATTTATCTTTTTAAAAAATGTATTCGTAGTTAAATTATCATTTGAAACTTAATCTTAAGTTCGTTATCACTACTCTATAAACAGTAGGTAATTCACAAAATAATGATGCAAATGATAAAATAAAATAAAAATTAAAAATAAGATCATATTTTAGTTATAATAAATAATATGTTCTATAAATGTGAATATAATAAATAGAATCTATGGAATGAACATTTTTGTATCGAGGTGGCAGACCCCGGACTTTTATGAATGAAAAAAACGTTAAACTCTAATAATTTCAATTACAGATGCAAATAATAAAAACGTATCGACAACGTTGACGACATCCTCCGTGATACGATCCACGCACGTAGAACACGGTAATCGGTTGTTTCACGGCCAACTTATCTTAGATTTCCGTCGGACGGTCGACCGATCGGAGTGGTCAGCGGTGGTAACGACACTGCAAAGTCGGATTATGGAAAATAAAAAAAGATAACGTGAGAGGAGAGGAAGAGGGTAGTGAATGTGGATGATGAGATGAAGCGAGGTGGTATGAAAGAGAGAAGTTAAGAGATACGGTGGAGTGCAATATGTTAATTTCCCATCGGCGGCGTGTAGTACGCGTCGTAGTAGGTGGTGTCATATCCGTGGTTGATCATTTGCTGATCGATCCACAGCCGGAAATGCGACACGTCCACGTACACACCCGGAGTTTTCTCGCCGCAGCCGATTCCCCACGCAACGATGCCGGATTGATGGAACTGTTCTGGATGTTCCGGGGTGGGGCACACCAGAGGACTTCCGCCGTCGCCCTGAGTACACGTAATTTCGAAAAATTATAAACATATCTGTTTCGACACAAACTGGTTTTCTGTACGTTAACGACACGAGCAATCTTAGGCAACGTTCATTACAAACGGATCATTTTTTAGGAGTTCGGTATAGGTAATTATATTATTGCTTGCGTGTGAAGCGTACATGTGTATGCGTAATAAATGATCATTAGTGTTAGTGTGGGGCTTCCACTCTTCCTTGATCTTCCGCACGCGCACGTACAAGTCACCGACACCGCGTCGCTCGCGTGAACAATCCAGAACGTATGTCTTATTGTGCTAAAAGTATGTACTTTTTGTCAATCCTACCGTTCAACTTAGTAATAAGTAGCGATAAGATTTTTAAAAAATGATTTGAATTCGTTATTTTGTCTACATGAGATCAATCAATCCACATTTCAAGATTTTTAATTTTAACTTGGAACAATCAACATTTAAAATTTCGTAAATTTTTAAATATTCAAACCAATGTATTAAACTTTAGGGATTAAAATTTGAAAAATTGGTCTGATCAATCTAAAATACACATTATAAAGAATTTAAAACAGTTTTCGAAAGTCTTATCGCATTATTCAATCCATCGGTATGATTGACAAAAGATAGGTATGTTTTAGTTTAAATAATCGACCGTTTGCAATGCCCTTAGGTATATCAACGGACGCAGAGGTGCATATCCAAGAAATTCCATATGCAATGAGACGATCCAAAGGCGCTATCAGTTTTTTTTATTTTATTTTATTTTTTTTTTTTTTGAAAATCATTAAGTTAAATCGATAAAATTTGATCGTGAAAAAAATGAAAATCGTTTTTGGATCATATTTCATTGTGATATACGAGTACTCGGTGCGTTTATACGCATACTTACTTTACAGGCGTCTTTTCCCACTTCTCCGCCGGCACAAATAAAACTCTCGTGCAGTTGAAACTTTGGGCCCAACCGGGTTTGTCTCAATTGATCTTGGCAAATATCGTCTGGTACCATCTTCAAATCAATCCTTTTCAAAATAACTTGATGAACACCGTCTTTACCTATAAAATGGAACAATTAGGTACTGGTATAAAATAATACGAAATTTATGATAAACATAACATTAATATTTGCACTAATATTATTCTACTGTACAGTAATTCAATGAATAAATATTTTATATTTTGTAATTATTAGTCAAATATGTGCTAAATTATTCAATGTATTTTGAACATATTAATTTTAAAATATGCTGTAAATAAATTATATAAATAGGTATATAAAATTAACCTTAATAGTTTGGTAAATATTTACATAGTATAAAATAAATTCGATATTTTAGTTTCAACATGATGTTAAAATTAAGACTGATAAATAAATTCCCTGATCGAGAAAAATGTATAGCTAATGTAAAACGTGTTTTCATTTTAGTTCTTACATATATATGACCTATTTTAAGACGTGATTTACTACACTTTGGGATTATTCTTTGTCATACAAATGTAAGCAACACGTTTTTGTTATGTCAGTGAATTTAATAAATACCGGTATTTTATAACTAATGCGAAACGTGTTTGATAAATAAAAATATAATTATTCGCAGCCTGTCAGTTTAAAAAATAAATAAATCGAGTATGGACGTATTACAGTAAACTCGAAATGTTAACATCTGAAAATCCACATTTTATCATGCTTTACGTTTTTATTCAATCGCTTCGTAGGGACTTATATGCGATAGGTTACCAGTTGATCACACCTCACGTAGAAAATTTCTTGTATTTGCTCGTCAGCCATGAGTGTAAATCCTTCACTATATGTACGGAACACTTGACGTATTAAAAAAAAAAAAAAAAATGAAAATGTAAATGGAACAGAATATAAAGGTCGAGGAGTAAGGTTCACAAGTTTTCAGTTAACGAAATCCAAGAACATAAAACAAAAGCTTAACCTTACCGACAACGAGCATAATGTAGTAACTATGGTCTTGATAATGCTATACGAACATTGACCACGGTTACGTTTAATTCGTGTTGGTCTGAAATATAACCACATACCGCCAAAAAAAAAACACGTTTCCCATAAATACACCTATTTTGTGCTATGTTATTAATGAAGCGAGATTTCTATGTAATTAAAAATAAAAAATAAATAAATTGTAAGACATTAAAAATGAAATTACAAACGATATGAGAAATTATAGTCGATAATGTCCAATGTTATATACGCTCGCATACAAGGGAAGCAGAAAACGAACTCATCGGCGTCTCTCGTCAAACACGGTTCAACGTGTTGAATTGAATGAAACAATAAAGGTAGAAAATAATTTAAATTTATACTTGTAAGCTCGCTATTAATTTTTATGCAATTATAATATATAGGTAAATACATTATTAGTTATTAAACATTAATAATAACATTTATTTATAAATTTATGACAATATCAATTACTGAACATTTTTATTCAAGTTGTGATTTAAATTTATTTTGCAAATGTTATATTGTGTTTATACTTGGATGCAAAAAAAACAACAATTAATGGAGGTCCGAGGCCCGGTCCCACTACCCACCCTCCTAAATCCGGCCCTGCCCCCAACTACAGTGTTCGTTTTTATACAACGTCGTCGTATGTGCTTACCGAATATGTCTTTTCCCCAGCCGCTCACGTAACATTTCTCCCTGTTGAATTGAAAATTTCGGGGTGGCAAGCAAACGGTGCCCACGTTATCGGTGAGATGGAACGGCTCAGTCAGGAAAATCAACGCCACGTCGTTGTGAACCGCACCGCCGTAATACTTTTCGTGTTTTACAATTTTCGCAACACGACCGTCCTGGAACGGGAACAGTTCGTTTTCCGTTTGCGTATCCCATTCTCCGGCGCGTATAATAAGTTCGCCGGGTGTTTTGCTTTAATTAAAACAAATCCAAAAATAATATTTTATTATTGCGCAGCTACACGAAACTCGTGATTCGTGGTAGGCAGTGCTTGACTTGTGGGGGGACGCAGGGGGACGGCGTACCCCTTCTAATTTTTAGAAATTTGAGCCCCCCTACTATTATTATGTTATAATTATAACGCTTAACAAATTTTGGAGACACAATGTTTTTTAAGCAAACAGAGTCCCCTTTCTTTAATTTTTCCAAGTCGAGCACTGGCGGTAGGGTAGTTCAGCATTCAAAGAATTCTAGATTTACAACCGTGGTACAATGTAATATTTTTATTTATTCCGCTAGCTATTTTTTACAATATAAATATACGTTTAAGAGGCTCAGTGATTAAGACAGTACATCATAAGTAAATATAGTTTATAATATATTACTTTATTGGATCACAAAAAAAATAAAAAAAAATACTGTTTAAAAGTCTATATATGCTTAGGCGCTGAGTTGGAAATTTCGGCCGGAAAGTTGAAAATCGAAACCAGTCAGACAATAAATTCTTTTCAAATTTAATAGAAAAATATTATTCTCTCGTCTAATAAACATAATGAATAAATATTATTTAATTGCATTAAACATAATAATGAAATTTCCGGTGTAGTGGATAAATATATTGTATCAAAGTCACAGTGATTAGCCAATCAATCTTGTTCACTCATCCTTCGATAATACTCATTACTTACAATATCGTCTTTAGAAGAGTTTTTTTTACAGTTTTTTTAAATAGAACGTTTACATTAAAAAAAAAATTTGAGATAAAAGTGAATTAGTAAAAATCTACTCGGACCCACAAAACTGCATGTAGATTTGATTTTATCAAATATATAATATGAACATTTTCATAATATATTCCCAGAAAGTTTCAAATATTTGATCGCTGTAAGAATTTATAGGTTCAAATTGTGTTCAATTGTGTTCAAATTAAATACACTTATATCACATGATATTTTATGTTGGAACACTCATAAATTTAATGTTAGACAAAAACTTTACTCGTGTATGCAATGGACTGCGGTCATCACGACCTTTGGGTGAATCAATGATGCACCGCACAAGTAGGTAATTTTATTTGCGATATTATCCTGTCTCAGAATTGCTACCATCCACGGGAACTCGCCGAATTGTGCTTCACTTTGGTAATTTCCGGTTATTCTGAACCCAACTCCACCAGAGTTCCACTGGCCACAATTGAAAGCTTTGGGATTTTTCGACTCTTGAATCGGATTATTCGTAAGAGGATCAACGCAGCACTTTTCCAAGTAGTTATCACACGGTCCGCTGTTAAACCTACAGCAACAAAAAAAATTTAAGCTTCTAAAACAATATTTGGAATACTTTTTCAGTAGATAGTATTTAAAATGTGTATTCGAATTCTTAATGAGATTTACATCTTCTGAACAAAACGATTAATCGTCATGATTTTTTAAGTGTAACTGATTCATAGTATTCATTTCATCATAAAACAGGTTCAGTTCGAAAGTATACAGTAAAATTTTTACCTCCTGTCAAAATAATTACGGTACAAAATGTGTAACATACGATGTATATTTGTTATTTTCGTTTTATCTGTTTCGCGTTTAAAAAAGTAGTATCGGATGTTTTTTTTTTAAAAATTTTTTATAATACATAGAGACTTAAACTATTTTTATATATTTAATAACACTTACCTTATGTCAATTAAACCTGTACCATCTGTGTTGATTGTACTGTTGTTGCATCTGTAAAACGGTACACATGAACAATTGTCGGTGGTAGTAGATTGCGTCCCTGGCGGTGTTGGAAACACTTCCTGAATATGTTTATCGATGTCAGAGTCATCTCCGTTTTGTCCATTTACGACGGGCACTGTTACTTGAAATACTGTGACCCATAACAACACTGACAACTGCGAATAGAATAACGAAAGAAAAAATTATTTCCGATATCAACTCGATTCTAATTTAAGTGCAACGACGACTCTTTCAGAAATTGTGTTACTAGACTACGCTAACAGTATGAGATACTTTTGTACAGTATTTTCAAAGCTTAATTATTAACAATGGTAAATCATTAAATAACTTTAAAATTCTAATGAGAAAAAAAAATTATGATTTAACATTGTTATTTGAGGGAAAGGCAACTCATGCATTCGCTACAGTCAAGAATTTTGCTGTTCCAAAGTAGGCACATTATCAAAATATAAATACGTGTTTCATAAAGCCATTGACATGTTGTAAATCATAAAAATTAGAGGAATACTCTATGGATACTTCAGTGGTATAGACACAGGAGAAGGGGGTTCAACCCCCCATTACACATTATTTAGTTTAATACTTAGATTTTATAATAGTATTAGTTGTTTTTATTCTTATCACATTCACATATCGATTATCGATATAAATTAGGAAGCAAGACAAGAAAAATACAAATTTTGTTTTACGTTAAATACATTCAATGAGTTATTTTTTCCAACCATGAACCCCCCTCCCCATAAAAATTTCCTGTCTACTGGGATACTTATATATAAAGTACAAATCAGTGTATTTTTGAAATTTTTTGAAGTCCCACTCCTCTCACGGTAATCGGCACTTTGGTCAAATGAGCTACCGAATCGTCAATTTAATAAGAGCATGCCGATTACTCTACTTAAAATTGAAATAACGCCACTGATTTAACGTTACAATCAAGAGAACTATTATACTGTGATCATCTAATATTGACGATAATCATTGATACGCTTCTTTAATTATTGTAATCAATAAGTGTAAACGTTTTGTTTGCGTAACGATAATAAAATCAATAGTAGCCATTTTTTTTTTTAGACTATAACTGAAGTGTTGTTTATTTTTTTTAAAAAAAATTGAATACTTTATTATTAGATATTAATTTATTTATTCAGGTCAAAATATAATTTTCTAATAATTGCTTGATCGTAAAATCGAAGTACCTACATATTTAAACTGTCTAATGTACGAATAAGTATGCACGTTACTTATTTATTTTATTTGTATATACGGGCTGAACCCTCATACATTACATACCATCATACTATACATACATTGTATACGTTATACATTTTACATTATGTACATAACATATTTAAATTAAATGTAACGATACTACATTGTTCAATATTACATTATAACTTTTAATTAAATGTTTTAGTCCTTTGTTACTTTGTTTTGTGTAAATGTTTTCAAACCTATATTTAACACTCTTCTGCAGTATAGAATTGAAGTATTTTAAATTTTAGTTTATTTCCTAATTAAATATAATGCTATATAAATATTTTGAAGAACTGCCTACCCAACATACAGGAAATTTGTTGGTTACCATAACAAAAAAATTGGAAAAAACAGCATTGGACCAACATAAATATTTCATATTAGTTTAAGTATGTATGATGGCACTGTATTTTATAATTAAGTTCTGTACATAATTATATACATTTAATATGAAATATTTTTAGAAATAGAAAACACAATTAATTACTTATACCATTATATTTTGTTTTCCTGTACAGACGAGTATTTAATACATTGCTGTTAAAGTTATTTTTAATAATAATAATTTTTTTATTTGTTTAACCTACTAGTAACAATCACAAAAAAGTTTGAAACCGTTTTATTTTTAATGGGTCTTATATATTACTAGATTATTCCAACTATCTGAGTAATTAATATCGTAAGTCATTAACACAATTCTGGTTCAAATATTCAAACATACTATTATACAAATGAATATCATAAGAAACAAAACTTGTAATTTTTGGTATATTTTAAAATTTTCGGATTTAAATTTTCTTTACAGAAGCTTTACTACTCGTTAATTATAAAATATGTATTATAAAAAAATGCTTAAAATAAGATATACATATGTATAAACATAACAAAAGAAGAAGTCAACATTTTAACATCGGATAAGTATTAATTTTCATGGTCCATTAATATTATTTATTTTTTATAATGATGTATACTATAACGTCATAAAACTTCATAATCTAAGATCATTAAAAATATGTCACTCATAAACCCAATTAAATAAACATACCATATTATAACAATACATCTACAATGGAACTATATTTATAAACATTATAATTTTGACAGATATACTTGTATAAATACTTAATAACTATCATAGCAAAATATGTAAATAACAACAACATATTTTGTACCTATGTACCTTTTTAATAAAACAAAAACAACAGATATCACTCAAAAGAGTAGGATAGGTCAATGATACAAGTACGAACAATTTCAATTTCAGTTGTAGAAGTCAATCTCTACTGACCTATACAAAATAATACTAATAAAAGTAATAAATCTCTGTATAACCAGTGTTTATAATAATTATATGCAATTATTGCATTCGCGAGAGTTATTTTCTTTGATTACTTATTTAAGTTATTGATTTTATTATTTCACTAAAATAACTTTTTTATTGTGTATTCTATTGTGTATTAATCTGCTCTGTGGACTTTCATCCTTTGAATTCACTACAAGAAACGATCAACTTAACTCCATATACGCGAGTAAGTAATCACATAAAATATAAAAAAAGTTAGTTTATATACTATATAATGGTTTTAAGCAAATATGAGTTTATTATATAAAACCAGGTAAACAGCTTTTTTAAATAAACTGTGCTTACGATTTTAGATTATTAATTATTTGTAATTATTTTATTTATTAAAGTTTTAATATAACGATGACCAGAACCCAACTATGTTGTTCTAAAGTCCCGATTACAATTTAAGAAAGTCCTATAACATTTTAGTCTACATTTTATTACAAATTAATACAATTAATCGTAGAATTATTAACATTATTTTTGACTTAATATATATTATTGAACGGTGAGCTAATAAATTATACGGAGACGTTGATTAAATTTAAATAAAAACAAAAGTTTTTAAAGTTGTCAATAAATATGCACATTGATCCTTGAACATGTTACTTTTATATAATACATGGTAATAAAATATAATTGTTGATATTTAATACGCAGGTAAAAATAATGAGGTTTTTAGTTCTAATAATAAATATATAGATTAGATTAATACCTATTTAAAAACATGTATTTAATATCAGTACAATTTTCTTACACGCGTCACAGTTGCCTAATGTTCTAATTTGAATCTGTGTTAAAAATATACGTTTAATTTATTTCATGGAGCTTTTCAATTTCCGAAGAATTTACATATTTTTTAGTTTTTAATTAGACATCATAAAATGTTAAAAAATATGTTTAGTCTATTTAGTTTTTTTTTAAGCTACTACTGTAAATGAAAACAAATTGATCTGTAGTCTTAAAATGTATTTTCAACCATATTTTCTGCGTCTAATGAAACGTACGCGACGTCACATGGATTGTGATACTGTATTTATTTTTTACGAAATAATGACTTGAACGGAACTTTAAAAACGCTAACATTAAAAACAATTCTCATTTGATCATAAAGTATTTTCGTTATAATCGATATACTTATTTTTGACGAAAGTGTATACGATAAAATTTCATCAATTATTTATTATATTATGACAATACAATTGGGCTTGAATAACTTCTGATGAACCATTTTCACTGTTAGAATTGATGGAAACTCAAAAATAAATGATGGCAAGGTAATAATTACAAAGCACAGTGCGAAGGTAATATGCAACATATGTTATAATGCTTACTGCCTTCGCTATGGTGGCACTATGCATGCGATAACTCCGAGCTACAGGTGACGTCACATGTGTAAATACGTTCGATCCTTGTCACAGTAACGATGTTCAGAATTTTTTTTTCGAACTCCGACATTTTTATGCACATACATAATTGGTCAATAAATTATTATGTTTCAGGGTCTTTGACAGTTTCACATTATACGTAAAAAATATTATTATTTATTACTCGATGTATTTCTTCCGCGCGTCAAGGGATAATTTATTGCTTAGTGGGGTGATTTTGTGACGTGCTAATGTTATTGTGTAGCGATAAAAACCTTTTAACCGTAATCGGTATGCGAAATGATAAAAAATATTGTAACTCCAGGGACACAGACGAGCATTTACAAAAAGACGCGAATGTTTCTTACTACAGTTTCCAAATCCACTCCTACGACTATCTAGCACGGTACATTTTATTCGTCCGTCGCACGTGCGATCGATTTGACGTATGATTTGTCCGACCGTTGTTGGTCCAACAACGAAACAAACATTTCCGTAAATCGAGTCGGACAAATTTGATCGCGAAGAAACAAATCCCCGAAACGACGCACGTCAAGTGTTCCATTCGTGTGTACGCGTAGCGCACGGTCGTCAAAGTATGACGACGAACAATGAACAATCACGGAAATTCCCACACCTATGTGCACGACGTGCAATAAAATTGTTAACACTCACCGACAGTGTCGGAAGTTTTCGCATCGGTGGGTACAACAACATTTCGACGGTGAAGACTTCGATCGGCGCGCGCGACCGCAAACTGTAACAACATATTAATAGGTATATTAGGGCAATAGTGTTGTTGTTATTGTTGTAACGTTAATGCTAATACGTAGATACGGTACACGTAATTTATGTGTCCGACAACGTAATGAGATCTGTCTGTGTGTGTGTGTGTGTGTGTGCGTGTGTAAATTACTTAACGGGTAAAGTTCGGTGACTGAAAACGAGGCACGGGAATCGGCGGAAAAAAAAACGACGACGACGGTCAGTACGTCAGCGGTGTACACGATTGCACTGGTGGACGCGTCGACGACAGCTCCGGCGAAACGTTCTCCGTCCGCACCATCGCGTTGAAGACCCGTGCTCCGACGTGGTAGGGGTGCCCGACGCGTATTCGTTACTGGCCCGCGGCACGTGCACCCGTGAGAACGGGGTGGGAGACGTCGTAGTCGGGAGGTGTCGCGCGCGCACGGGACGCGATGCGAAACGAACGAGTTACGATTGAATTTGATTATATTCGCGATGACGGTGATGATGATTATAATAATAATGACGATGCGATAACAGGATTTTCAAAGGTCATCGATGAAAACGAATATAAATTACGCGTTCGCGTGCCCGGATAACCTCGGCGGCACACGACCAGGTGGCCGAGTCCGACGTGTGGCCCATCAATACGGGTAGGTACGGGTTCCGTGCGCTCGAACGCATCGGATATCTCATCGATCGAAACGTTCGTTGATTTATGAATATTTAATCAATTGCCAACAACCGTGCGGTGTACGCGACAAACGATATAAGTTACGATATTCGCCGTGTAAAATATATCATCCCCCTCTCTTATTCGTATTCTTTTTCGCGGTTGTACATCGATTTAAACCGGTTCCTTCCAGACCAATTCATAAACCAGGCCGCAAGTCATAAAACATCGACAATACGCCTTGGACGGATTGTCTCCGAAACGTTGTTTCAAGTTATGAGAAGTATAACACACGCACATACACATACATTCAATATACGTAGAACTGATAAGCGGAGGGAGGTTATTACGTCGATCCTGAAAAAACCTTTTTAAATTCGTTATTAACACGCTAGACGTGATGACGTGTAAACAAGGAAAACGTGCAAAAAAAAAACCTACATACTTATGTGTACAGATACACGTCACAATGGTTACGATACGAATTTGTAATAGGTATATGTTGTTATGCGAGTGTAACAAAACAACCCGAAATCTTAACTTCGACGAACCAATTCCAAAATTCCGATTGTTCTAATCGGTTTTCGAAACTCGCAACCATAATATAAGTAACAATGGTAACATTTTGTATGCTCAATACCCAATACAAATATTATTGTCATTAAAAGTATCCCAGCAATGTTGCGAAAGTAACTTTTTATATCCGACTCGATAACTCGAGTGCAATTTTATAACGCACCAGACCCGTGCGTAAAGAGGGGGGGGGGGTTCTAAACCCCTTCCCATTTAAAATCTTTTTTAAATATATTTTTAAAAGAAATATTTTCAGTCCTCATTCTATAAAAGATAAACTGACTAGAAAATTCATATGAAGTTGTCTATTTTTGTTTGAGCAGTGCCAATTTTTATCGACTTGACGCCTTTTTCTATTGAATTTTCGCGCATTCCCCGTGTAATGTCAATTATGGTCCTAAAAGCAGTCATCTATAGAACGCGTTTTCACTGACAAGTCAACTAAGACAAGAAATTCAGACATTTGTTGATTAGTTGATTTTCGATCCTGATATTTTTGATCATGGGTATCTCAACGAATATTTCTTTTAATGACTTCTTACCTAACATACCGTAAATAATTTTGAACCCCCTCCCACTTGGACGATTCCTGTGCACGGGTCTATTACGCACCAGTAAACATTGTGTATAAATACATCTAATTTAAAACAATCGCGTTCGGAAAAAAAGATTAATCTCTTTCAAAACCCAGACATTGGACCATAGTATAAGTAATTATTGAGTTGAAAAAAATGTCTTTACAAGTATAAAATTTGAATTCACACATTTCTCGTTTCTATTATTAATCACGCATTAATCATGCATTTAAAATGTATCATAATATCTATGGTATGGCATATTTGGGCCCGTATTATATGTATATAATTCCAATTGAATATCAAAGTACCTGTATACATGTATAGCACATTAAGTTATCACAAAGTTCAACTTAATACGGGTACCAATTATCAATTTATTTATTAGAATTTGCAAGCATATTCACGGAACCAGTAATTCACGAACGATCGTGAATATGGTATATAGCTTCGAATTTCGAGAATCCGGAAGTTGATGACTTTTATATTTTTTCTTTTTGAAATATCTTAGACACTTGGACGATATTTTTCGAGCTATAAGAATGTATCATAAACATTCGAATTTAATTTGCCTATTTTTATATGCACTCTTTAGTTTCTAATTTTTAGAAATTCAAGTAAATTTAGAAATTATACATTGGAAATGAAAAAAACCCTCATTTAAAATAAGTTTTGTTATAACACTTAACAGTGTAATAGATAAATAAATAATTTAAGCAATTTTTAGGGTGCTCATATAAGTTTTTGATACAATTATTTGTATCTTATGCCATAAATAGGTACCTACATTTATTTAAGGACTCAACAAGGTGTTAAAAATGTATTCATCAAATCACATTATTCAGTGTATTATTTTAAGAGTTAATTTTAAAATAATCCTTGCAAAATCCAGTTTTATTAAATTATTCAGTTCTCTAATTAATCAAAATTAGAGTCTAATTCATCTACTTTATCGGTTTATTTTATTCATTTACGAAGGCATTTAAAATATTTATTATAAAGTAAAACAAAATTTTACACATGATTTAGATTTAAAAAATAAAAGTTTATATTTTAAACACCAGATAAAAGTAATTTATTATTATTTTTTCTTTAAGTTATCATTTAATAGTTATTATAGTAAAAATAAGCTTATCTTCTGTATAATTAGTTTTTTACAATTCTAATAATAAAAATAAATAAATATTTTTGGAATTTTACAGCAAAATATATTTTTATTAAATTAAATAAATTCTTAAAAATTAGACAGCTTAAAATATTAGTTTTTTCATTTTTATAACGTACTTAAAATTATACAAGGTGAGCTTCAATCCAAATGCATGACCTTCTGGCTTAGTAAGCTACATACTTACCTTTTTAATAGATACTTTGCATAATTTCTTTAATATCAAAATATATATATAATATATATAATTTCAAATAAATATTTCATTTTTTTAATGGATTACAACGTTAAGATGTTATCTACATTAATGTGGAATTCACAAATTCAAGTAATGTAATAAATTAAAGTATCTTCAAGATGTAAAGATAAATTGTAGTCAAGAATCCTATTGATCTTAATGTCGAACTTACAGGTTATTCCACTTAAATGAGGTTAATAAACTCAAATCGTTTAAGTATTATTTTACCTACTTACATATTATTAGTAAGTAAGTATAAATTGTGTTGATAATTGTATTTATTTTATAATAAATATTATTATTTATATTTTATAATTATTATAATTGTGTTATATTGTGATTCAAATTTGAATATTATATACATAAATATATGTGGGGATAATAGTGCATAATACTTTTTATGCTATTTTACTTCCAAAAACGTGATTATTGAAAATTTCTAAGAAAATATAAATTTCCACGATTTACCCTGATTTAAAAATGATAAGTGTTATTTTATTTTATATATAAAGAAAACTTATTATTTATTACAGAAATGTATAAACATTACTAAAGTTTTAAAAGCAAATTGATTACAGAACTATATTTTACATGTGGTAATATTTCATAACTAGTTTTATACTTATTTTTGTTTTTTAGAATATAATAAAATATAATTTCTCTTATGTTAATTGAAATCGAAAACTATTTGACAGTTCATAAAAAATAATTTTTTTTTATAAATTTATATTCAAATGTGAAGGTTTTATGTTCAATAAAAAAAAAAAAAAAAAACACTATAGAGGCAAATAACCAAAAAGTAACTAGAAACGAAATTATACATATTTCATTATTGAATATTAGTTTTTTAACATTTTTAATACCTACTAAAAATATAATAAAAATTAAGATGAAATATATAGGTATTTTTAAATCATAAATTATATACGTGGTAGCACAACAACATCAATAATATGTAAACAACTACTAATGCTTTAATTATACTTACAAGATATATTCAAAGTGTGATTCATTCTAGTCCATATTATTTCACTAACGAGTAAACAACAAATAAAATGATTCTCTATTAATAAAAATGTATTATTTAAAAATAATTTCATTAATAGTGTATTTAATTATTTCTAGTTAAAGCATTTTCAAATCATCCCTAAACATGTTTCGATCAAACAAATTACACAAAACGATATCTAACTATCTAACTGGGCCAGGTTATTTATCAAATGTTTAAAAGTTACAAGTAAACTGTA
Organism: Sipha flava; assembly: GCF_003268045.1. Taxonomy (NCBI): domain Eukaryota; kingdom Metazoa; phylum Arthropoda; class Insecta; order Hemiptera; family Aphididae; genus Sipha; species Sipha flava. The sequence continues at coordinate 1,120,757 of NW_020273605.1, forward strand.
ATATGTTACTTAAGGGCTAAAAGGCAAAAAATTTGTAACAAAATTATTCATACTTAATAGGTACTTAATTCGCTATGAAGAAAATTTACGACTTAATAAAGTATGTAAATAAGTATAAAATTAGAACAAAATCAAGAAAAAAATAAAATATTGTGTGAAATATATCAATTAAGGCAAATATTATTTTAGTGCATAATATATCTTTGGTTATCTCACATTTTACAATACCGGTTATGAAAATTTCAAAAAACATTTAATGTTTTTTCATATTACGTTTCACTTGAATTTCAGGATATTGTGGTTTAAATTATTATTTTCTGTTGTACAGTCATCGTCACCTTACGTTAAAAAAAAACTAACTTATAAAACGATAAATTTGATAAAATTAGAAATTATTTTCATACACTATACATGTCGATATATCAACTATTTAGTTATCATGACTTCCCTGATTACTAAACCGATTTAATTCGCTATTAGCGATGGACCGATATCGTATATTTCACTGATTACTATCGATGGTTCGATGACATATTGGTATTTTTACAAATACTATGATTTTGTTGAAAATTAATATTTTTTGAACATTCAGAAATTTCAATGCATTTCTATTCGGTTGCAGTTAACAATCACATTAATCGATTTACCGATGACAAGCAGCTAGATAAATTTTACGTACACCTATATCAGTTATATTATTAAGTAACTTAATTTGTTGTTTGAAAATGTAACGAGACTTTTTTCTTTTATGTCACTCGGCGATGAAATAGTGAATATTTATAGATCACATATTGTAAACTATTTACAGTTTTAAATATTCTACAAGTGTTTAGAAAACCCATAGTATATTGTACTTGAACGAAACTACTCTTTGTGGTAATTATGCATCTCGTAAAGTGTACCTTTATAAATTAAATTATACCTTTGAGATGCCATATAATAATGAAATAAATTTTTAAACGTGAAGACCAAGGACACATCAAATTTATGACGTTAACATTCCGAAAATAATTTTCCCCCTTTCCTTGATAATAATTATGGACTTGTAGTCCAATAATACAAAACGAGTTTTTAAGTAATAGATACTTATTTCAAGGTTATTAGATTTCTGCTATGTTAAATCTAAATACGTTAAATGCTATCAGCCCGATAGCATGATTTATATATAATTATTAAAATTGCATACTGGCAAATCATTTTTGTACATAATTTGATGGCCAGTGATAGATAGTGGGGGGACGAAATCTTTTGTTATAGTCAACAGACCAAATAATGTTCGCAAACTAATCCGTAGTAAATCCTTAAATATTAAATTATTGATGTTTTTTTTTTTATATATATATACTTACAGTAAGTGACCAATAAGGATATCTTTCCGCATTGTATACAATAGCCTCTTAAATACATAACATAATATAAACAAAAATAGTTCATAAAATAATTCATTATTAGTAACTCAAACTATACAATTTCACTTAAAATTAGTAGACATTTTCCAAACAAGCAATTCAAAAATAAATTCTGACCAAAATGTTACCATATATTTTATGCAATATATGTCCTCATTGAATTTCTAATGTCTTTTCTAGTACATCATCAAATCGAATACTTAGAGTTTATATTCAACGATTTAACTGATTTTATGTGCACCGTAAATCAATGCGTAAACTATTGTCCTTTTTATATGTAATCATACATTGAAGTGATGCAAAACTGTTCCAAATATAAAGACTCCAAGATTTTAAATTAATTTGTTTTATATTATTATATCTCATTTCTAATCCATATATTACTCATTTCAAAAATATCTAAGAATAATTTTAAGCTCAAAAGCTTACTTAAAGTTGTAAACAAAATCCTTTAATCAAATTTCTCAAGTATATTTCCTCCACCAGACGAAATCGCTTGTTATTTTAAATAATAATTTTGGTATTAGAGATTTTTTTTTTGTATAATATTCAAGTATTGCAGTTAATAACATTTTCAGGATCTTATTTAGGTATTTTGAGGCTCTTAGAAAAATAAAAATGTGGCATTTTACGCTGATTTTCTTTTTTAAAAATATTTTATTTTAATAATATTCATTTAATAACATAAAAGTTGTATTTTAAAAATAAAAAAGGTCCATAAAAATCCAAGGCCCTTTAATAACAGTGGACATAGGCAGTTAGCTATCCTGCCTAATAGTAAATATAGTCCTGGTGACCTCTCGAATTAAGATGCATAAAAAAATTTATTTTTTTTGTCCAAACAATAATTATTTTTTGTATTTCTATTGTTTAAACTTTAAACACTCCAATAAAAATTAATTCATTTTTATATCTAGCATAAAATACGTATACATGCTATTCATTAATATTAATAATAACAATACATTTTTAAATATTAAAAATCTAAAATATTGTAAATATATCTATAACTTGTATAATAAAAAAATTCTAATGTTATTTTAAAGCGTTCCAATAAATATTATTTATTACAAATAATATTTCTAATTAATAATAAAATATAAAATTAATAACTGTTTTCGTGGTCGTAAAAACGTGATATTTTATATATTTGATCGTGACAATAATTCAACCTTCTTGTTAATCCATTGAGAATTGGCTAATACCGAAGAATACACTCCTGGTACGTTTTCGTCACCACATCCAATACCCCAAGAAACAATACCAACTTGAATGTATTTTTTACCATTGTATGAATCTTCTTTGGCAGCGCATACCAATGGTCCACCTCCGTCACCCTGCACAAAGAAACGAGTACATATATAGTCACTAAATATATAAGCTGCGAGCATTAGCTATAAACCATAGCAATACTTATACAACGTGCATGGAATTATCATTAACTGAATAAAACTGTTTCTCTTACATGACACACGTCTCGACCTTTTTCACCACCGGCGCATATGAAACTTTCGTGTAAACGGAAATGTTCACCAAGACGTGTTTTTCGTAATCTTTGCTGACAAACGTCATTCGGCACAAGGGATAGTTCTACTTTCTTGAGCACACTTTGACCGTATTTATCTATTGCAATACAAATAATGAATCAAATTTAGCCGATCAAAAATATCGCTGATCGTATTATAATGTTTTTTTTTTAAAAGTGCAACACAGACATTTTTTCCAATTTAAATGTCTTCCGAATTCGCCAATATATTTTATGTGCAAAAAATGATTGGTACGTACTCCCGGATTAATTATACGATATAATTATCAAATTTTCAGTGATTAAAATGTGACTATTAAACGAAATTGTTGAAAAAAAATTATGAAGATTTCACAAGACATTAAAGTTTATAAAGTGAATTGAAATGTTTTAATTTTTAACTGTTCATACTAACCGCCAAATTTATTTTTTCCCCACCCTGTTACTATACACGAATTAGGATCATATTTTGTTCTGGAGTCTGCAGGAATGCATATAGTATTGACATGTTCGCGTTTATCATACTCAGAATAGAGCTTGAGTAACGCAACGTCATCGGACATGGATCCGTTATTATGGTTTTGATGAACAACTATTTCCGAAACGCCAATGTTTTCTTCTTTGTCTCTAACTGCTGTGTCCCATACGCCAACTTTCACTTGTAATAAGTTTGGATTTATGCCTCTATGTTAGTGGGAAAAAAAAACAATTAAACGAACGTATCGCATCAAATATCAAGTATTTGACATAAATGGTAAAATTGAAGAATTCGAATTTTTTTTTAAATATTAAAATTTGTTAGTGTCTATGCGCATAGATTAAATATAATTGTATATTTGATATATGTTAGGCACTTTAGCGATTATATGATTCTTGGTTTCGTTTTAAATTATTGATTTGTTTTCATAGCCGTAGTGAAAAGTTATTTTTTTTTTTTTAAATTATAAAACGGTAACCAATTACTGAGTTTTGATTGACAATTTATTTTTATTTCGAAAAATAGTATATCTATATTCTCCGAGTTCATCATAAACAATTATCGTAATAGGAAGTTAAAAAAACAATTCCTCTAGATTATTTTAATGAAATAATGAATATTACCTTACATTTCAAAGTACAAATTGTTAATAATGGAATATGTTTTCATTTAAGTTACAAATTAAATTTATTAGGTAGGTGGTTATTTTTAAATTATGTATAATAATTCAACAATACGGCATTACACATATGCAATACGATTAAGACCAATAGTTATCAATTTAATTTTATCAAAAATCTGTATTCGTATAATATAATACACTGGTTGTTCGCGTAAATTGAATAGAAAAACACAATTGAAAAAAAGACAAGATATTTTGCCGTTTCTACCTGACACAGTGAGCGGCTGTCAAAACGATTCTTGGATGAATTAATGAACCACCACAGATAAACTCATTATCTCCGATTGACAAAACAGACGTCTTGTCGGAGTTTGTTTTTGAAATAATAACCATCCATGGAAATTGACCGAAGTACGTTTCTTGAAAAAATATTAGAAACATACAGTATTATAATCTAGGTTAAGTGAAAAAATTACAAAAATATAATTAATTATTAAATATACCATCACGTGATTTTCCGTTAAAATTTGATTCTGGAGATGATATACCAATACCACATTGATTATAATGGTGCATATTACCAACATCAGTAATTCCCGATATTACTTGATTCCAATTGCAACACACTTGGTTTTGACTACAAGAGCTAAGGACACAAAAAAATGTTTCATTATGATCTATGTGTATTAGTAAAACATTTTGATTCTGGATATTTTAAGCAAACAATGAATGCGACTTAAATATATATTATGGTATATCAATAGGTTTTTTTGGAAATCATCATACTTCAAATATTCGTTACTGCCAGAATCCGAGCATTGATTTTTCGACACACATGTACATTGTTGTTGATTAGTGTCCTGCTTCTGAGTAGTTGAATCAATTGAAGTATCCGTTATTTCAGATGATATCTCAATCGGAGCGTTTGAAACTGGTGATTCATTTTGTATTCGACAACATACAAAATTATCTTCGCAACCTGAAGAGGACCTGCGCGGATAAAAATTCTATACTACCTTAGTGCTATATTTTCAGAGCTTTTTTTTTTATTAAATATAAGTGTGTTTTTAAAAAACATAAGTCTTATTGAAAATATGAGACAATTTTTTTTTCCTAGCGAATATTTTGAATGGAAAAAGTTTGGAAACCGCTGATATAGTAAATGTACACACACACACACACACACCATATAATAGCTGTATAACCTACCCTGAAGGGATTATCACTGTGTCAGTCACTTCGCAAGAATAGAATATCACGCACTGGCACGACTGGCCGTTGATGGATATCACCGGGGAGTCACCGTTGGCAATCTGTGCGGCAGCGAACGGTCCGATTGCGAACCCTGCGACGACCACGACGATCGAAAGGATCGTTCTTAGATTTTGAGTGCGAAGACCGTACGCCATAGTGAAAGGAATATAGGATGGGATTGCAGGAACGTTGCCGTAACGGATTCTGAGAAAATTCCAGCTTATAGTTATAAGAGTAATATTATAATTTCTACCCGAAACAAAATAGATAGATGTACAGAAAGAGAAAGAGAGAGAGGGAGAAGGAGGGAAGGAAAAAAGGGAGAGAAAAGCGAAAATCAGGTGAGTTATAAAAGTCTAAAAGCGACTGCGATCGTCGGTTTACCAAATGCGTGCGGTCAGACGGTCGCCGCCCCGAGAAACACACTGTAATGTTGCGGACTCGTGGAGAAGTGTGCTCGCGTCCGCACTACGTATACCACCACGAAAACGATGTTTACGCTCGTTAGACATCGTTGCGATCGTGTATCAATGTTGCCTCCATCGAAAACCGCTTTTGAAGACGTCCGTGAATCATGTGTGTAAGTGTATGTGTGTGTGTGTGTGTGTGTGTGTGTGTGTGTGTGTATGCGCGAGTGTGCGTGTGAGTTCGCGATATTAATCACTACATATTAATTATTTATGATATTACGCTAGTGGTTTCAGAATCATACAGGTTTCAAAACGTTTACGTTTATAATAACATACAATTATTTAAATGTATTACGTTTTGCTGCACGTCAAACGATGTACCTCACGGTTTATTTTATTTATTGGCGTATTATATACGTATATTAATAACATCTACCCGATAAAACGCTTCCATAAAAAGTTCGGAGCTAATAATTTTTTCCAATCGTATTCGGATGCGAAACCGTATAATATACACGAAAGTTGCGTGACGAATATGGATTAAAAGCGGTCAATTTTAAAGTATTAAAGGGGTGATGGGTACTTCGAACGAATTTACCATACGTTTTCATTTTTTCTAACGATCAGTCAACAATTTAATATGTATTTCTAACAAATGTCCAATATTAATAAAAGCAGAGGCGTGTCAAAGCGGTTACTTAGGGGGAGTCACCCCTAAGAAAACATTTGAGTGGTAAATAGAGAGTTGATATAAGACTATTAATAACATTTTTTTATGCTATAAATTATTATTAAGTATATTAAGCTAGATCAGATACTAGTTGTTCAGTTAATACTTACTTGTAGAAGTTAAGATGTTATATTAAATATAAATAGAGAGACATTATCAATTTTCAAAAGGTGGATGGGTACCAAACATCCGTATTTGCCCATTGCGAATAAACCTGTCACAACGCCACTGATACATGAACCGTATAGTGATTTCGTCACCGTGTTATTGTGTTTTTAAAAATGTAAACTTGCGCATTATTAATTATTTTTATTGTGTTTGAAATGAAATATATTATCTACATACCGGTTTCCACGCCTTGGCAATACTAATTATTACCATTAGAAAAATTGTCAAGTTCAAACTTTTGAACGAACTTAAATAGTTCATGCGGGCGATTCGTAAAAATGTGTTATAGTTGGTTGAAGGTTAATTTGATAGCGCAATTTATAATATTATCATATTAATTTATTACTATAAAATTATTATAATGCTGTACTCATTACCCTCATGTTTACTAATATTGAAAAATAAGCGAACACCTTATAGCACGTCGAGATAATAAAAGAGATACCTAAATATGGCTTCATTATTGTTGATGGACAGATTAATATTTGTTAAAAACGACAGATTACCTTATCAGATACTCATAAGTTGTGGATCATTTAAGCCAATTATAAGAAGACTATAATCATTCATTAGATATTGGTTTAAAAAAATAAAAGATGAATACTAGTATGACACAGTACAAATTACGTTTTAAAGTTGATATTTTTAAGTACTATTATCCATCATTATTAAGGCATTAACCATAAAAGTAGATGTTCAGTAGGCCTCGATTTTGCTATTTTATTTGTTATTATAATTTTAACAATAGATTAAGAAAATTACGTAAATAACTATAAACAACTAATTTATTTGGTCGTCAGCATTTTGAAATTTGTTAATGTTTTCTATGAATTTGAAACTTGTCTCGAAAGGTAATATTATTTGTATTGATTTATTTGGTTCTTCGTATAAAATTTAAAATATATATATTCGTTTAAAATTTAATAAAGTTATAAATTCTCATTTTAAATTGCATCATAACTATTCCGTGCGTCAAAATTATTCCAAACAACAACATTCGTTTTTTATTTTAAATTTAGAACTGAAAAAAAATTACATTTAAAAGAACTATTAAGACAAAAGAAAGAACAAGTTGGTTTTAGTAATAAAAAATTAACAAATTATCATCTTAAACCCAACGGGCTTACAAAAATAAATGTGTGTAGTTGTTCTCGAACTCGATTCATTTCCATTCGTCTACGAAGTGGTTCAAAGTGAACGATCGCGTGGCATACTTCACACCATAAACATTTATGGTTATTTACAGACATACAGAAATAGGCAACTAATATTGGGTCTCGGGGACCAAAGGTGAACATACCTATAAAAACCAAATTACTAAACTAGTATTATTATAGACTATAATTAATAATGCTGTTATTATTAAATTATTACCAACACATAATTAACACATAGTTACACGGCACTTATGTTCTTCAATACCAAGATAAATTATTTGTTTTGATCAGATATTTATAGTTTTACATTATTAAATATTCATACACATTTACAATTTTCAATACTATTGTAGAACTTTAGAATAAAATTACCACAATGTAAAAATTAGGTTAATTTCATCGAACATTATTATTCATTACACAATGTCTTGTGGTTATAGGAAGTGAAAATTAAAAATAAATATATTTGCCGGTTGGCAGACTTTATTAAAGGGTAATCCGCACGGGGTCAATGGCAATGCTCGCCCGTTTTCAACACTGTAGTTTTGTTCGTCATTTACCTTCGCCCAGAGTATACGTGGATCCACAGCATTTTGACCAATTACTCGTGAAATAAATCCATAGAGCACGACAAAAATAAAACGAACTTTATAAGAAAAAAGTTACTTGAAATCGCGCGATTCCCATACGGAAAATTGGGTTGCCGCTTAATGCGTAGAGCAGTAACGATGAACAACTGCAGCTTAAGTATTAAAAATTGTAAACTGAATAAATTCTCATTTGTTTACATAAGTATAACAAATGTAAAATAAAATGTATGTTAACATTTACGTGTGAGTTCTCGGGAACCTATTATTAATGTTCCCAGTGATAAAGTGAACAAGGTCAAAACAAAAACTCGTCACTGACCATCAAATGATTTCGTAGAGCGATCGTTTGAATAATCATTAGAATAATTTAAAGTAATCGTTAGAACGATTACATTTAGTAAACAAAAACTGAGCACAGCAGTTTTTTTCTGTATTGATAAATATTCAAAAATACAAGTCAAAATATAGTATTTTTTTTTAAATAACAATAGAAATTACAAAAATGAAATGAGATCTTACATTAAAAATGTCATTAAAAAAGAAACCTAAGAGTAAAACGATTTGATGATGAAATCCTCCAATATTATTGTTTTACTTCAGCAGAAAATTAATTTAAAATCAATATATTTTATTTAATATTGGATAATGCAATTAAAATAACGTTTAATCAATTTAATCGACATAGGTATTCAAAATATTTGTAGTTATTCCACCGAATTCTTTGATTAATTTCACTGACGAAAAAACATTTTACTCTGCTAATAAATCGGTAGAATATTACGATTCTAATTTATCTAACGTTTTTGTTGATCAAATGTAATATTCTCTGAAATATGTATGTTATCACTGACGCTCCCCATAACAGTAACGTTTATTTTCCAAATGAGAATTAGTAAAAAATTATTTACGATGCATAACGTATGAAGAAAATGATTAAACGGACTTGTAGTTCTATCGGTTGAAAACGTTCGAGTACATCAGTTAAATTGAACAAAAATAATGAAAAATCGTTCAGAAAAAAAAAACGCGCTAACGAAATTGCAATTGAATATAATATGTATAAGTAATTTAAATTTAAACATAAACGTTTAGTAGCTATCGAATCGCATGAAATTTCATTAATTTGGCATAAAAACAGTCTTTAAATTTGAATCGGTGTATCTGCCATGTCTTATTTTAGCAGGCAGTACGACCCGAATTGGATTGTAGGAAAAATCAAAAGAGCAGTTTATGAATATGGGCATCTTACAAAAATATAATTTTCTTTATAGAATGATTGAATTTCTTACTGAGCATTTGAAATTTGTGTAATTTATTAATCTAACCTAGTACCTAATAAGTAATAATAATATAAGTTTACAATCTTTGCTACTTCGATAATTGATTTATCTATGAAATTTAAATTTAAATAGTGATATATGTATAATGAAAAAGATCCGTATTTTTTTTTAATATTTTACCACGCGATGGTCAAAATTCTAAAATATCAATATACAATTTATTTGGGAGAGAGTAAGTATTATAATCCAAATAAATTTAATACAATAAACTTTTCATTGTGTTTGGGTAGTAGATAAAAATACTTAGAATAAGCCCTGGTACCTGCATTCATATCGTTTGGAATCGGAAGCCGAAAAGCCCCTTTTTTAACCTTTGCTTACCTTTTCCCGTCTTTGATAATGAAACTAGACTGTAAAACCTTTTAACGAAAAAACATACACACAATATGCGCGTTTTTTAAGTTTATTTATAACTATCGTTGAAAACGTTAAATTTTATTCCGTCTAGCACGGGGTTAGATAGAGATATTTCGCTGTACTGTACAGTTGAGCCAGTGGCGTAATTTGGATGGTAAATAACCAGTGGAGGCTCGTGGCTTGGACAACATGACGATCTCACACCCCTTGCTATTATTTGTGAAAAGAAGAAAATTAATTATAATTGTAACGGTATATCCATTAATAATTTATAAAATTATTTAACATTTAAAATACTAAAATGGTGATTTTCTTGATTTTCACTGAAGTAAGGAAAAGTGGAGGGCTCTAGACAAGTATAACTCATTTCGGTGTGGTTAAAAAAAAAAATTTCTTGAGCCATTTTAGTTATCATAAACCTATAGAAAATATTACATAAATTCACTAAGTGAAATGATTTATTATCATTGCAGTGTTTCATTTGAATGGGATCCATAAGTCAACACTATATTATTTACAATAAGAGTACAGTTATTCAATTTTTTTATCTATGAATGTCAGTTCCACCACGTTAAATAATAATAACATAATTTACAATAAAAATGATTTATCAAAATAAAATATTTACTTTGTACTTGTATTTGAATATCAAATATTCCAAATGGTTATAGACAGACACCATTTGATTTCCAAGTTCGTGATGGTGGGTGATCGATACTTCAACCGCTACATCCAGGACTTTATTTACTTACTTTTAGACTGTATACAAGTCAGCTAACCTTAGCTAGCCTTAGCAATCCTTCTCATTAGCTCTTAGTAATTTTTTTTTCTTCTTTACTATACGATTTTGCTTCTATTGTTCGTTTCTTTGATTATGTGTTTTTCAAAAGTAAATTGTGCTAATAATTCGATATTTTAAAATATTATAGGTAATGGTTTATTTTGAATAAATATCTACGTAAGTAGATATTATTTGTGGTTACTAATTTTTTCAAACTCGATACTTGCAAGTATTTAAAAAAACATGTATATCCGTTAAAAAGATTAAATTTAATTTATGTGAAATATGTTGTTTTTTTTTGCTCACAAATACGATGTACGATTTATATCTACTAAATGTATATAGAATGTATATGTAAATAACTTGTCTAATAAATATCCTCGATAAAATACTAATAATTAATAAATACTCGCTTAGGATATTTATTAAATGGGTCGTTAAATAATTTATTTTATTTTTCTTTTAATTTATTTTCTCCGTCTAAATATACTGTTTATCAAATAACAAATATATCATTAAATTCGACAAATCACTGACCATACCAATAATTCTTGTTTATCCTGTTAATCTTACATTATTCTGTAATAAAATAATTTTACTAAAAATAAATAATTTCATATATATACAATATATACATGTAATACATATAATGATATATCAGTAATTTTATTCAAACCAATTTTTATTAGGTAAAAAACAATTTTTTATAACAGCTCATCTAAGGATGATTCATAAATTAGGTGGACCGAATCACTTCCGGGAAAATGAAATATCAAATGATTTAATCTAGATTCTTCTACAAAAGTTCTTAAATGGTTCTTAATTAATTTCAGATAATAGTACTTCTAGTTGACTCACAATATTAACATTAGTGATCGTAGAGTCTTGCTTGTTGATTGGGATGAACATATTCACAAAACATTTTGATAAAAAAAAGACGTCGACTTTTGAATTAGTCAACATCTTTCTTACAAATTATCTCTAATAAAACAAATGTATCTTCAGATTTAATTTCTCTTCTGTTGTAAACATAAAAAATAAATTTCAGAAGTAGGATTATCGTTGTTTATGCAAACGATTTTAAGCAATTCTACGATGACGACGTAAAAAAAAAATTATTTTTCAGAATAAACATTATATTTTTAAATATAATTACACCATTCTACCATTCTCATGTTTACGATAGTCCATATTTTCTAAAAAAGAAATCATATAATCATATGATTTTATAGAACAAACCAATAACATCTAATAAAGTAATATATGTTACGTTTTTATGTTGAATAAATGAAAAATTAGAAAAAGTTAAAACCTTTAAAATTTTAAACATAATACATTAATTCTCACAGCAAAACCAATAGAAATTAAGTATTTTGTTGGTGAGAAAATTTTGTTTCATATTTTTTATCGAATTTTCTTTTTCACATCAATGTATTTATTATTATTATATCGTAATATTCAAGGGTGTTGGTAAAGATTATTTATGGGGACGGTTAGATATACTTAGGTAAAAATTATTTTCATTATTACCTATTAATTTATTAGCTGGAATTTTGACAATAGAAAGTGTTGAAATCCAACCCTCTTACCAACGCCACTACCGATATTGTTATAATGATCATAACTCGTGTATCAATTTCTTTCTTAACCGATTTTCTTAATTAATCATAATTTTCAAAAAGATAATGTTTTTATAAGTAAAACATCTCCTCGTAAAATGTTATGCTGAATGGAACACTTATACGCAACGGGTTAGACACAATTAGTATTATTTATTTAAAAACGTTTTAAACAAAGAATCGCACGTATTCGTAATAGTTAAAAATAGCACACAAAACCCGTATATAATGCGCTTACGGGTTTATGAAGTGTTGAATATAAAAACAAAAACAGCAGGACCAGAAGTCGCACTGAGCCATCGAACCAGCTCGAATTCATCGGACGTAGTATGGGTCACAGTCAATCGGACCAAAAGCTCGTTTTCGTACGCATCTGCGCAACACGTGTACTGCAAGGGATCTGTTGGATTGATATTTCGAATAGTCAGTTTCATTGAACGGTCCGGTTCCGTACCATTCTCCGCAGACGTGCTGAACATAAAGTATCCGTTAAAGATCTTGTACACTTCTTCTTTATCTTCCGACCTGTGCGAATTTAAAAAAGAAAGAAGCTCGTTTCGTTAAATTGTAAGATGTTAATAAATGCTGCTAGTGTTCATAAAAGCAGTGGCAAATTACCTATGCAATTTTATTTTTCAAGTGTATATTATATTTATTTATACATCTATTAATATTATACGGTTTGTTTCAGCTATGAGTATACACCTTAAAGCAGAATATTTGTCTGAAATTGCATTGATAAATAAAATTTAAAAATCAAACCAGTAGTTAGTTATTTGGATTTAAATTTTAGGCGAAAAGTTATGGACATCTCGCAAGATAATGGTGCACTACTGCGCTCTTTTCATCTCAAAATATTATTATCTCGGTTTAATTTATTTTACGCCAACAAACATTAAATTCTTTTTAGAAATTTCGGAAAAATATTCTGTTTCGAAACACCAAGCTCAAAACATATACCGTCTTGTTCATACAGGTAAACGTTCGTAAAGTGACTCGAGAGAGTCCGCACGTGTTGACTTACAACATGGCGATTCAATAGAACCTATTTCGTTTTGTCGCATATCAATATTAGAACGAGATCACATTGTTAGCGTTATCAAACCTAACGGAGTGTTTTTGGCGATAATTTTCTTACGATTCTTACGAGCGCGTAAAATGATTAAAAAAATACAAACACTAGCGAACGAGTCGACCGACTGTAATATTAAAAGCTGTAACCGCATGAAATCGATTTCAACGAACGCGGAATGGCCGTGTTACGTGGTTTGTAGTCGGTAAAACGGAGCCTGCACGCGAAGCAGTGTTTCGCGGTCATAGGCACAACTAGAGCTTACATTTTTTTGGGGGGGAGGGAAGCTATAAGTACAGAGACGGAACGCCGTAAACTGCGCCCATGTTTATTAATTTCCTTACAGACAACATTCATCACCGATCACTGCCGTTGGTTTGGTAGAGATTTTGCCAAGAAGACTAGAATGAAGACGAGAATTTTCGCGTAAACCGAATTTTGATTTCCCGCGCACCCAAGAAAAGCGAAATTCGTAACACACCGAACAACAAAAGTCCAGCCCCGAAAATCATAATTTCACGCCGCGTCTAGATCGCAGGCGATTAGATCTGGTCTCGTTTCCGAACTCGGAAACGCCGGAACTCGGGGATAGAGAGTGGTGGACATAAACCGTTTTCAAGAGGCGTCGAGTCTCACCCACCCGTCCCGAGTTACGGTTCGATGTTGGCCGCGCGCGACGTAGCCCCGGGGGGCGTGCACTCACGTGATCGGCAGCCGGATGACCATCTCGTCGTGCTCGCTGTGTTCGGCCGGCGGCGGCGTGCGCACGTCGTGCTCGGCCTCGTAATGCTCGACCACAGTGTCTATGCGGTCGGCGCGGCCGCAGCCGGTCAACGGGCACGTATACGCGTTCCTGGTGCACCCGTCGCGGTAGTGGTCGCGCAACTGCTGCACGTCGAACCAGCGGCCGTCGCACGTCTCGCCGTCGCCACCCCGGCCGCCGAACGCCGCGGCGTACTTGCACTTGAGCAGCAGCGCGGACACCAGCGCGTCGAACACGTAATGCGCGTTGGACACGTACCGCTGCGTGCACAGGCACGTGCGCAGATACGCCGAGCACGGCCGGCACCCCACGTGGCCGCTCTCGCACAACCGGTACGGCGGCAGCGCCTGCGAGCCGCACGTGAAGCACGCCACCAAATGGTTGATGTCCGGGCAGATGTAATCCATGGCCACGGCTATTCGGGTTCGGCTCCCGTGCGTTCTGTTCGCGTTCCGTTCGCGTTCCGTTCGGTGTCCTCCGGTCACCCGCTACCGCTACTGCTCGTCGCCGACCGACCGCGTTCACTATACCTACTTCTACCGCTTTATTTAACACTTCTACTGCTATCGCCGCTACTGCTCTTAACTAATTCTATGGGTATTCACTAATTCTAATGCTAATATTAATTCTCTCGGTTTTTTTTACAAACGGCTCGACAACGCTCGTCCGGCAAAACCTTCGTCGTCGATATTGCAACAATAAAACCGTCGTGTTGTCCCGGGGGACCCGGTCGCGATCGCAACGGGCGATATAGTTCCCATCGTTACGCGTCGCCGTTACTGTCTCGGACCGGTGACATTTTACAGCGCTACGTTTTCGCCGCGCGTTCCGTTCGGGTACGGTACAACGACAGTCGAAGCGCAGCGCGGTAAGAAAAACGCGCGTCGTTTCGGAAACCGTCGCGCCGTGATGTCTTTACCGCGCGACGAGGACTTGCCGTTCGTACGCATCAAAATCGGTGATGAGCTGGCGCAACGGAATGTTATTATTTTTCACTCAAAACGTAATCGAAATTGTTGGTGTAACTTGTTAACACGTCAATCGTTTCTAACCATAGGTTTTTCAAGCGAAAACTGTCAAATGCTCGACGAAGATGTTTTAGATTGTTTTTTTTTTTTTGATCTATATTGATTACGGGGACAAGACAATAGATTCTTACTCGCGGAGCGAAACGAAAGTAGCAAATTCTGGGGAGATGGATATTTTGTAAAATGAAACCAGCATTCGAGGAGCCGAATAATATTCCACGACGTATATCATACGCCGTAGAATTTCGGTTCAAATCATTAACATTACGACAGTATGACAAAATAAACGTTCATGTGTTTTTCTAAGTCTACAACGCGCGGTAAAATGTCGCGTGATAAAACACGTGTATGCGCGTCCACGTCGTAAGGGATCTTCGAAGGGACTCCGGTCGGTTACAACCAAATTGGTATCCGGTCGCTGTACTGCGAAATATAACGTGGTCACCGGAACACATGTGTACGTACGTGGATTTTACGAGTAGGAAAAAAAAATAAAATTTTCGCGCATGTCCGCTACATTGATTGAGCGGTAACGAAATCTTAGGCCTTCTACACACGGAGCTACTCATTTGAATCTAAATACTGACACGAATCACTAACTAGTCCCTGTAGAGTCACTACCAATGTTATTCAATGGAACACAACAGACGGCGCTACTAGTTTCTAACCAGTTACTAACGCGTTAGTGATAAGTTCTGAGTGATTCAACTGTCGAGTCACTTTTGAGTTTTCTCACTTTAATATTTTGTTGCTCAACGAAGCTTTTTTTGTTTTACCTATTGTAAAAATTTGTTATTTGTGTAAAAATGAACGAACAAAAGATCGGTGATGAAAATTTTTTTCGAGGTATGGATGAACCCAAAACCTTCTATTTTTTTGATTTCTTCTGTAATAGTAGTATGCTGTTATTACTTCTTCATCACTAGAATCACTGTCAACATCCATGGTGTAGCAAAAAGATGACGAAAAACGTCCTTCATCCATAGTCACTCAGAACAAACTACAGATTTCGATCACGAGTAGGTATGTTATGAGTAGCCTCGTGTATGGGTCTGAGTCACTAATGCGTTAGTAACCGATTAGTAATTTCAATCACAAAACAGTTTAGTTTTTTTTAAATAGCTCCGTGTGTAGAAGGTCTTAGGCCCTAGTGCGATCATGCAACACCAACCCGACCTCTACGAGAAACTCTCCTCGAACTGTTTTTCTGTGCACCGCATAATATTAATCGACAATTTTGTCTCATATGATGATGAATATGGTTCGGTGGTTGTTACTTACAGATGTACCGTAAGCAATGTTGGAACCGATTGTTGGGTACCCAGTTTTAGGATCCGAGCCGGGGAGTTACCTCGCCCATTGATTGCAACACGCAAAGGACACAGCGAACACCAATTACCAACGTGTTTGAAAAGTACCGCGGCAAATAACAACGATTGACGGTTGACCAATTCTTTGCAACCGCTGCACCGCAAACGATAAACGCTCAATCACACAGGGACGTATTTAGACTTACTTCTAGGGGAAGGGGACTCAAATATTTTCTTTAATTCAAGCTCAAAATTTACATGTAAAATCTTTGGTAACATTTAAATCAGGTAAATCCTTAATATTTGTGGTTTTTTTTTTTTTTTTTAATCTAATACCGGATCCACTTAAAATCGACTTTTGTGTAGTTCTTTTTAACACCTGTGTTTTGAAAGTTACGCTTGTGTTTTATTTGATTTTTCACTAAACATGGATACTAAGTAACATTATAAAATGATTCACATTAAAAAAAAATTGAAATGTGTATCTCACATATGATCGATTCCTTAAATACGGATTCAGGAGGGTCGCTCCCTTCGCCCCCACTAATATACGTCCCTGCAAGCACATTAGTAGTCTATTCGCTGTTCGTGCCGCAACGGCTGCGTGATTGGGTCGACTTCATTTCCAGGCGAAATCGGTTAATCGACGAGCGACACGTGATCACTGATCCACCTGCGGACTGCGGTCAACAAAGCGGCGGTAACGTATTCGAGACAATTTTTCAGAGGGTAGATGGCAAAATCTATATATTCATTTTGACGTATTAGCATCAAAACGTTTGCTATGCTAAAAACATAAAATATTTTAATCGAGACGACTATCAAACAACAGAATAATAAAAATAAACCGTTAACACAGAATATTGACTGTTGATTATATCTGTAAATAATTGATTTTTCTTTGTTATCGATGATTATGACACAGAACGTGGTATTCGCGTTAGAAACGGTTTCATCATATTACTATTACTAAATATTTTCTATGTATGTATAGTACATAATTACTAATCACAAAATGAGGTACCGTATTTGGTTGGAACGCAAGATAGGCGAGTTGTCACAATAATGGAATCATAGCTTCCGCAAAATGTAAAAATAAAGTCTTGGGGAAATCGTGTTCGAATTCATATTTAATTTTCGTACTTGTTACATTTCATAGATAAATCGTATTTCAATTTTTATTTTAAAGGGTTTTTATAAAATTCTATATAAATAATAAAACACGGATTATCAAAAACAATCAATTTGATTGGAGGTAATCCAAAGCAAATTATTAATTTACAATAGGTACACAATTATTTTTATTTTTTTTTTCAAGGTTAGAATAAAGGATTCAATCATATATTAGGGTCACGCGATTCAACAATGTATTAAAACCCTTCAAAGACAACATACATAGATGATATGAAATTACAAAAAATCGTAATTGGTACACATTATCCATAGCAAAAAAAAAAAAAAATGTATGTATACATAAAAAATTTATAGAAAATTAATAATATAATATGAATGATTTTGACGAATTCTAAATTATCTAAATAGTATTGCGTGCAATGTTGTCGTTGCAAGTGTAATGGATCCTATATGAAAATAAATAGATTTTTTTTTTTTATAAACAATAAAAAACAATTTCTGATCAATAATAGTTTAGAAACAACTGTTTGTCCTTAAATGTATTTGAATTTATTAATGATAAAACGCTTCCGCTCGAATTATTTGTTGTTTTTCATAAGATTATTCACTATTATTTGGCTCTTTTAGTTTTCGCTCTTTATATGGGACACCAAAATATACGTCAATATTTTCATAACCACGGTCGTTTTAGTTCTTGTCCATTTAAATTATATTTGAAATAGAAAAATAGAAATAGACAATTGTAAGATCGGTTTCGTTTTATATTAAAAAATTTCAATCATTACTGCACATCGTCTACATTACCGGCGAGCACCCACCGAACGCGATCATTTCTCTGCGGACGGCTGCGCAATCCGGCACCAATTTTGGATTTCGTAATAATGTATACTTTGCTTTTATTTGTTTTTTTTTTTTTTTTTGACGTTATGGTCTATAATCAGGCTTCGAATATTAACCCGCACCCGGGCAAACTTAAGTTTGGCCGCCCCTCGCATGTAAATACTACATCAATATTTTTCGTTTATTTTTACATAAGCAATGCTGAAGTGCGCTTAATCCTGAGTTCATTAAATTTATTTATGTAAAGTTAACAATTTGTATTTGTATTTGATCAATACATTTGTAGCCAAGTAAACCGATACTAGTTTAAATAAAACCGAAAACTTTGTTGGAGTCTTATTTTTTACTACATTTAATTCGATATGAGTAGGTACTAGAAATTGTAATATTTTTTATTTTATTAATAAAAAAATTATCCATACCTAGTACAAGAATGTTAAATGCCACCCTAGGCGTAGGCCTATGTCGCTTGCCCCTTGAGTCGGGCCTGCCTGCAATCCAGGGCTTACTTTAAGGTTTATTTAAGAAGTGCGCAAAACACAACCCCTTCCCCATACTCTCAAAAATATTACTCCCTGTGTATGATTATAATAAACCTCGCTGCGGTCGGGCAATATTATTGTGATAATAAAATAATAATAACAATCTTAATAAACCTAATCTGATGATTGACGGACCCTCTACCTGCACTCGGCCATTAAGTCGATAACTACAATTTATTGTTAACTACAATTATTGTTAGAAATTTTATTAATAGATAGTATTTACAGCTGTGCATTTTTCATTGAGAGTTACACAAAATATGTTCAAACGCACGTTAAAATAAGCTCTGCTGCAATCGACGCAGGGTACTGCACCGTGCTTGCGCTGCTGTTAAGGTATACTTACACCCGTGCGCTTTTTCTTGCGTCAGACGCAGACGTACCACGTTTCTAGCCGGGCGGCTACATTTCAGTGACGCGCACCACGATGGCACGATCTTCCGCGCTCGATGGGATTCCGTTCAACGCACCGTCGTTTTTTTTTTTTTCGTATTGACTTCGAACGATTAAATAACACTGACCAAAACCGCGGACAACATAGTCGATACGAAAAGCTTGGAAACTTTAAACAGGTGACATTAAAGAGCGAAACGAATCTACTGTAGCTGTAACACCTCGACGTTAATAACAACTTGATTTTAGCTCTCTCTCTCTTTACTTATACGAAAACGAGTGTTTTGTTTTACTGTTTCTGATTCGATCATTTTTAACGTTTAGTTAAGATTTGCTCCGGAAGATTTGCGTGATAAAATGTCTAAACAAAACATCTTCGTCTGGTGGCAAATTGTCTATAATTCTGAAATGTCGAGTTTTTTAATATTTTTCACCTCACAAAGAACGCTTCTTCCTACGTTTTTTGTTTGCAACACTCAAGTAAGTCTCACTGGCACCAAGAACCAACATTAAGCCCAGTACAATCCCAGCCGCAGATTCCCCCCCCCCCCCGACTCAAGTGCAGTTGGAATAAGAGAAAGAACTGTTGAACTTTTGGACGTGGTGACAGAGATAGAGTGAGAGAAAGAGAAACAGATGTCCTACACAGTGACCACTCGATTCCTTGCACCGTGCATCACAATTAATTCCAGTATTCTCGTATTCTATTACCTTCGTACGGGGAGTATAGACGACTCATTGGTCCTCAATATACTCACTCCACAATATTTAATTCGACCGTCCAACAATCATGACTGTAGACGGTTTTCATCTACCGGCGTTCACCCTATGCAAGTGTGATTGGTATTTCTGAACAGCAATAACTGTTAATTTAATAATAAGAGTGACAATGCACGACCATTAATGAACCAAAGTCATAATGATAGTCCAGGTGTGTCATCACGCGACAATTCATTGCAATGTCATGAAACGAAACATATGAATTGAAACGAACTAAAACGTACACAGGCGTTCTCGTATCATACCATTATAATAAACTAAACTACATCATAACAGTTAACCTAGTAAATTATTTTTAATATTTTAAATTCTTCAGATTTAGATCGTTTTACTATCTATAGTTCGGTAACGAGACTTCGTGTGGTACCCTATAGAGCTCGTAGCTTCATCGACACTTAGTTTTCGTCCGTCGTATAGTCAACAAGTACGAGAAGAGATGCACGAACTCGACGCATCTAATGGACGGCCCATGAAGACACATGGATACGTCGGGTAACGTATAATTTAGTTTGTTTTACTTTTAATCTGGCCGGTATTCTCATGCGTGAAATACATTTTGAATATATTAAACATTGTGACTGTCCACCGACGTATCGAGCATCCCCTCAGATGAGGTTGATTTTTTTTTATTATTTAAATCTTGTGCGCCATGAAGGTCATTCAGACGTTGATCATCGTTAAATTTCCTCGTTTTTATATTAATTTTATTCTGCTCAAGTATTTTAACGAAGAATTTAAATACCAAAATTTAAATTTTTCAAAACTGATCATATTTACTATAAATAAGATATTTTCTATACATCTTTCATTTTCATTATGTGTTTCCCGTTCCCCAACTAGACGTTAATGGTAAGACAAAACCCCGCGTGCTCCGACTAGTGCCTCAGCTGCGGGTTTGACCTCAGACACATAATGTCCCACAATAATCTGATGGCCACGAATGTGTGAAACGTTACATACCTATTATGCAAAATCATTGATTATTCAACAGCCGTGCCATCGGAAACGTATTTTAAATGCACGAAAATATGTTTAAATATTATAAACGTACCTACACAGCTCTTACAAACGAACATTTTATGGATACACGCCTAAATCATTGTAAAAAAATATATGTACAATATTGTGAACGTCACCAAATGGTTTAAAAATATATCCATGTACAACCGGTCTGTGTACAAGTCACGATTAAAGATATAGTAGATACTATCTATAGCCGAGGTGCAAGTAAACCACGAACTATTAAAATATTTTCTTAGTCAGTGAAGCAAAAAAATCACGTTTATCTTTTTTTACTCATTGTATATCAAAATTTTATAAATATTATTTACTAGGTAACGTTAATATGTCTTATTCAAAGTCCGTGTACCTATGTACCACGAGTCATACAATTTTTCAAGTATTTATTTATTTCCTGTTTACTAGTAATCTATATTACATCTATTATATTTCTATACTCTATCTTATCGATATAATAAATATGTCTATATATCATAAATATAACTTTTAAAATTTTGTTTTTTGCTCTCTATGCACTGGCCCGCCTAACCTGTACACAAACGGAAACCAATTCGGTTACTCCCAATCCGTTACCCGTATGTTTATATAATATTATAGGTACCTTATACTTGCTATGGCACCGCTAATCGCTAATTTAGGTTCTAATAACTTGTTAAAAAATACTATAAATGCGATCATTCTCGACTCTCAGGTGTCTTAAGTCATGGCTTCGTTCACTAACATGCACTCGAAGTATGGCTTCGTTCAAACATGGGAAAGGAACGCTTTGCTCAATATTCACAAGATTATATTCATAAATGTTGATAATATTATTTCTAAATTTGGAAAAATAAAACAAAGAAGATTAAACCTTGTTATTTAATTTTAAAATTTAACAATTTCATATAATCATAACGTTCTAATTTGAATTAATAATTTACTTTTATTATTTTGTAATAGTGTATTATCTTTTTGTACTTTTGAAAAAATGACCCCTCCCCCAATTTGAGTTCAAGATCCGCGCCTAAGTCTCAAGTATTATTATATTTTTAATGTACGACCGATTTCTAATTAAAAATCCATCATCAGGTATATACAAAAATCAATAAAATTTGCGACTCGATTTAATATGGTTACAAGGGTTGGAATATTTTGCAAACAAAATTTTTGAGAAAAAAAATTATTAAAACACACGTTTGATACGTTTATTAGTACCCGAATATATCGTTTGCTGTTTGCTAGATGCTTAAGCCGTATCACTCATTTTAAACTATTAGGTCATCATAATTTATTTGGGAGTATTAATTCATAAGAATTTCATTGTATTTACATGGTAGACCATAGTTAACAACCGTATACCGGTGTAATAATGTTATCAATTACAAAAGGTGTAAGGACGTAAATAATAACAATTATTATATGCGACGATAAATTGAACACACATTTTGTAGAAAAGACCATTATATATTTCTAAAAACAGCATTTTGTATAAATATGTAAATAAATTATAAAGTTAAAATACTTTACAATTTATCTGTAAAAACTATTTAAATTTATGTACATGAATAAAAACTTGATACAAGAACATTTTATAATTCGATTCTTATTTAATTATATTAGGTATATACATGGTGCATACATCTATATACATAGATATATTACGCATGTCGATGAAATACCGAGATGAAAATGAAATTATTTTTTTATTCAATGGGTTATGTAGTTACACAGATAAATAAGAACTTATCACATTAGTGTATAAGAAACATAAAATTAAAAAAAAAAAATTAAAATGTATAATATAATAAATATAATTATATTTTTTTTCATTTATTTGGCATTAAAAATAAATAAATTATAAATAAACAAATAACGAATGCACATCAGTCATCGCAAGAAATAAAATTGGCGATGTAATTTGCGTAAAAAATGACGGAAAAAAATGTAATTTGCGCCACGTCCAAAAAGATATTTATGTAATTTGCCACATAAATTTGTCAAAACTGGTTCATTATTTGGTCATAATACCAAGTATGTTCATTTTAATTTCTATTATAATCCGAGAAGTGTATAATAGTTAATAATATAATTAAAATTAGCATTTGCAAATTTGTGATAAAGTAATACAAATAATTGAAAATATTAGCTGAAACAAAATAATTTTTGTATCTATAAAAATCAATATATCTATATAATAAAATATGTGTTAACATAAATAAATTCCTTATAGTATAATTTGGTCGAGTAGGTGAAATTAGACATAATTATGTGGCGCAAATTAGATCCTGAGAAGATATAACGTGGCGCAAAATACATATGTAACATTTATTTGTAGATATTTATCTGTAGATGGCACAAATTACCATCGCCCTATGTAATATATACACTTAATTTAATATGTGTGTTAAATATTGTAAATATGGGTGTGAATAAATTTTTTAACTTATTTCATAAAATGTATCTTTATTTATATTTCTTATCAACAAAATGTAATCGATGGATATTTACTTTTAATTCGACCAAAAGTAAATTGAAAGTAAAGAGTAAGGATGAAAACATGTTTGAGGTGTCAAAGTTTACAAAAAAAATTATAATTTTTAAAAGAAAAAATTCAAATAAATATTTATTAACTATCAAAATCGCGTTAAACGTAATTTAGTATTGTAATGTATTTTAATACATATATATATATGCATGTGGCATGTCTCAAGTTTTGTAAAAGCATGATATGAACATAACAGTAGAAACAAAACGCGATAAAAAATAGAAGATGTATAGTGACAGCGCCATATAATGAATTATATATTATATAACGATAACTTATGAAATTTATTATTATCGAATTAATGGACGGGGAAAACAGGACAGATTTTAATACTTCGATTGACATAAAACGATACGAAATCGCACGAGAAAATTATTAAAACCATAAGTACTATTAGGAGGCAATCAACTTAAAGAGTACAAAAATCAATTATTGTTATCCTCTTTGTCCAGTTCAATGTCGATAGACGCGACTACAGCGTTATTAATGAATTACGTGTGATACTGATGCCTAGATAATACGTTTATAACAACGATTAAAACATAAAATATTAAAAATAAAAAAATTCAATTTGAACACACATGAAGAGTAATAACAGTTTAAAATAATTATTATTAAACGAAAATTAATTATATGAAGATATAACCAGTAGCCCTTGAATGATATGGTTTTTATTTGAATGAAAATAAGTATTCACTCAGTAAACGGAGGAGACCCCATCATACTATTTATCTGCCCTTATTTCGAAAGATGCTACGCTCTCTCAAAACTAACTCGATAATTCCAAAAACATAACTGATTATCATCCTTCTCCAAATAAATGGGTCCGATAAAAATCATATAGATCAGATAAAATACAGAGATTACAAAAATACCGAAAATACAAAGAGCATATATATATATATATATATTTATATAAATTATTTCAAAAATATTTGGGTCATATTTTTTTATCACCTAAAAACTTTGCTTTCGTATAAAAACATAGAAATAAACTGCATTTTCTTCAAGTTTTGTCAATAACAATAAGGCGAAAACATAAGAACAAATCTATACACATAGACCAACTTCTGTTGCTGTTCGAGACCACTGTTAAAAAATATAGGCTTTATAAAATCATATTATAATATTTCCACTAGTGACACGCAATTATTTTTATATACATAGGTTATTTATTAATACAAAGTTATAACTATTAATCATTTTTACTTTGTATAAACTGTTAGAAGCATATAAAAATACTAACCATTTTTAACAATTTTATTATTAATTATTAAAACTTCGAATTAATTGATAGTCTTTGTACTTTACATTGCAAAAATAAGTGAAAAATTCTACAACTCATTCAGTGGTAAAAATTATTAAATTCTGTTGGGCATGTTATATTAATTAGATGTAATCTTCTAGACAAAATTTTTTTTAGGGCTCGGATTTATATATTTACAATGATGGATCTAAAAATTGAACGTAAACTTAAACTTGTGCACAAGTATTTACCTCAGAAGTAATCTGTTATATTCAAGTAAGAATAAAGACAGAATATAAAATATATTAAATAAAAGCATCCCATCCTTCTTTTTTAAATTTGCCAGAAATTTATATTTTACCAACACAACTATATAAGTACAGTAATACTAAATTTTGTAATTTATTACAAATTTAAATATTATAGTATTTTTTTAGACGCTGAAATTATAACTTATAGTTGATTTATTTTTAAAATATTTGAATTTATAATAACAATAATAATAATTATAATAAATCCAACTTTAAAACAATTTAAATATGAAGTTTAGTTGAGGTTAATTTTATTCTTTATTTCTTAAACGGAATATAATTTTTTTTTTTTTTTAAACGCCCTTGAAATATTTGACACATCCATCTAATATGCAATTGTTCGAACACTTATAAATATGAAGGACCTGATTATGCAATATATTGAATGCTAGATGATAGACAATTAATTCTAAAATTATACATATATGAATATAAAAACATAGAAGATTATAAAGTGTATAATGTGTGACACCGGACCAACGACATTAAAAATCAAACAGTGCAAGAACTCACGATGAAAGACAATGAGGAATTAACACGTAGAAATCATCTCTTTATGGACGACTGAGGATTATAAGAAAACATACGACTAATGGATAAGTAATAATATACATATATAATCGCACAATGCACGGAAAAAATATTTAGCAACGTCTACCACAAGAATTCAATATTATATTTCTTTAAATTTGAGGAAATGAGCACACTGAATAGATAATTATAAAAATAATGGGACAATGAATGAATGGATTTGCGCATACCATGTTCAGCAAATATCTAATTATAGGATATTACATTATGAGTATAGTACGCACAATGCAAAACGATAATTATAAAATAAATAATAATAATAATAATAGTAATAGTAATGATAACAAAAAAAGTATGGTAATGATAATAAATTAACAACAATAGAAGTAATAATTTGAGTGATGATCTAACAGATAATAAAACTAAAAGTGCTCGAAACACGCGATATTATATGGTCATTATTACCACAGAATATATGAAATCAGAATGGTCACTAATAAGATTTAATATAGGTAACATTGGGATGTTCAAAAATCATTCGGACATTTTTATGGAGTCCCAACAGTATATATATTTCATATATTATGTGATTTAATAAACAATATACATCAAAACAATTAAGTGCAATCAATGTTTTCAATACCATTACCACAGAATAAATCTTATCAGTTTTAAAATGATAAGAAACTAAGACTCCATAAACATAACGGCTGAATCTTGTTTACATCTACAAATGACAATTCTGATTTCTCATATTCATTGTTATTACTATCAGTGTTATTGATTATTTGCACGCGTTATACGCCTTCTGGAGTAGTCGAATACGTATTGTACACGCGAATCATGTCCGACTGACTGACAGCGCCTCCTTCTTCTTGTGAAAAAGCGAAACCATCTAAAAAATAACAACGATTAACCGATCAACGTAAACCACTATAGACACCGATCATAATCGAATCACTAAATCAAACAAAACCACGTGCAAAAACCAAACGAATAATAAATCACAACACACATCAAAACTGTCCACTTACGGTTCATTTCAACTTCCAAGGTCGATGGTAATCGGGATTTGAAACTGAAAACGTTTTTTACGTTCTCAAGGAGACGTGCCTTTTCGTTAGTTCTAGAAACAATAAATAAACAGTGTGCACTCATATTAACATAAAGTACATTGTGTACCGCAGAAGACCAACAGTATTGCAATACACCATACACTAGTTTAAAATATAAGCTCTTCTACCTGTGTAGTATTATAATTAATTGACTTTTATACAGTTTAACAATACAATATCCATAACATGAAATATTCAAGAATAAAGTTTACTAATAACTAGTTAATAACGACACTTTTTACATAGTATAAAAATTTATTGTTTTAATTATAAATTTACATGTAAAGGTAATTTCGATAAACATGATAATATTTTTGTACCATATCAATTTACACAAACCTATGTCTTGGACGAACAACATTGTTAGAGTCGATTTTTCTTATTTCGTTTTCTCTCAATGTTTGGACCAAGCTTTTACGAGTAGTTGTTTTTAATCTGTAAATTAAAAATTATATCTTCAATCTAAAATGTTCATAAATATAATTATATTTTTAAAAAAAATTATAAGTAGTATACTAACGATAAAATTGTTAAATCCAATCCCATAACAACAAATACTGAGAATACCAATAGAACCCAGAATATTGGTGATGTAAACACCATGATATCCATGCCAGTGAACACAGCACCAACTGGTAATATTTGCCATATATGACTGAAACAAATAAATTAAATATTAATAATATAATTAATAAAAATATTATAATATTATCCTATTTATTAATTAATATAAAAGTGATATTTAATATACCTGTATAAAACTAAAAACGCAAACCACGTAACTATTGAACCCCATATGGCTATGTGCACAATATATGACCAGGACTGTATATGTAGGCCAGCTTTGAGACACACAACAATGACAACATACTGAAATACAAACAGAAAAGGTTTAAAAAATATTTTCTACACAATGAAAAACAAAATTACTTACCGTATATATACAATTGCCCATAAGTAAATAACCACCCTCTTTTCCATTAGACCACAAAACTTCATGTTTCATAGCAAACAAACCAATCCAGAACAATAAAAATGAGTGCAAAAGAGCGTTAACCACCCATATCCAAAATATTCGTACATTGAAGGTATCCAAAGTCTGTGAATAAAGCTGAGGAAACTTTAATCTTGTGTTGGCTGTACATACAATATCAAATATACCCATAACCAAGGGTGGAGCAGCAGTAAACAACTATAATGAGAATTCAATTAGACATATATAAAATTAATTTCCATACTCAAGATACTTACAACATTATACAATCCAATGGTCCATCTTTCAAATATAATTTGACCTGACCATCCGGAATAAATTGCAAACCATAATTCAATGATGTATAAGCAAATATTTTTATAGAAACTGTACAAAATCAACTTTGACATTCTATTGTAATTCCAAGCACCATGGACAAACAGCAATTTCAATAAAAATTTAAACTGCAAAATTATTAATTTTAATATATTTATGAATAATAAAATCAAAATATAAATATTATTTATTATAAATTACTTGAGCTATAGAATAATCAGATGCACAAGCAGCCTGTAATCCCTCAACACCCGATATACCAACTCCAACATGGGCTTTTTGTATCATGGCCACATCATTAGCACCATCACCAATTGCTAATGTCACTTCATGTGTATTAGACGTTACCAATTCTACAACCTGTTACAAAAACAACAACAAAATAAAATTTAAATATATTACCAAACATCTGCTGTCCAATTCATTACTATTGGTTGGTAATACATACTTCAGCTTTTTGCATAGGAGACACACGACAGCATATAACAGATTTGCAACTCATACAGAGTTCTAAGAAGTCCATTTTTAAATCATGAGATAGAGCGTGCTTTAATGATTGACCATCAATTATCAATGTACAAGGATTGGCAGATTTTCCCACAGACGGTCCTAACTCGTTTATGTGATGTCGTAAAGATTCTCTGAGTTCCTTTAAATTAAAATCAATCATAAGATACAATGAATCACACATATTAACTATATACTAACATCCAATGTGGGTTCATTGAGAATAATTAAAGGTGTTCCTTGCGAAATCAGATTTGTCGAGAACCCAATGTTAATTGCTGTTTCTTGTTTATCTCCAGTTAACACCCAAACACTGATATCGGCTTTTATCAAAGCTGCAATAGTTTCTGGTACCTTTACCAAATAAAATCATTAATTTCTGGCAATTAAGAAATAAAATTTCATCACTGACTTGGTCTTGTAGTTTGTCTTCGACAGCAGTCGCTCCAAGGAGTATGAGATTTACTTCAATTAGTTTGGCCACCTCATCAATAGCGACCTCACGATTAGTTAACACATTAGATGCTTTGACGAATTTTTCATTCCAACTGGAGTAAAAATTTTCAGAAATTTCAGAATATGCAAAACACAAAGTTCTGTAGCCAGTATTTGCAAACTCTTCAAGATGCTTTAGTGTTATGTCTTTATACTGTTCTCCTTTTCTAGACAGTCGTTCAAAAATAACGGTGTCAGCACCCTGAAAATATAAAAATATTTTAATCATGCATTTTAATTTAATATTATACACTATGATGAACTCACTTTACAATAAAGATGGATTTTTTTATCTGGTGTACGTACAATAACTGACATTCTCTTCCTAGCACTAGTAAATTCTATGACAGTTAAAACTTGGTACTCTTCGTTTTTGCCCAAAGCTGAAATAAGGACTGATTTTGGAGTACGAGCATGGAACACATAACCAAATTGTTGAGATCCTTTCAACAGTGCTTGCTCATCTAAAAATTATAACCATAGAGTAAATACAATGTTATACTTATATGCATAAATAATTGACAAACCTGGAGATGATGCATGATATACAATTTCATTAGAGTTGTTAATATTTTCTGGGATAACTGTATGACAAACTGACATCATTCTTAAAAATTCTAAAATATAAATTTTGGTAGGATGATTTTCTAAATTCTGTAAAAATATAAATTAATATTTCAATTTAAAGCCATTTTAGGTTTCAGAGGCATGGATGAAGATAAATACAAAATTCACTCACTTTTATTAATGTTTCTTTTGAACCTTCAAGGTAAAGTATTCCAGCGATTGAACAATGTTTAAATTCCATGACGTTTCTTGTTAACGTACCAGTTTTATCAGAAAAAATATATTTAACCTAAAATAAAAAAGTGATAAAATTATACTAATTTATTAACAGAATTCAGATTTAATATTACCATGCCTAATTCTTCATTTAAATTGGAAGTTCTTGCCATTGCTGGTGTATTACTTTCTTCGTGATACATTTCAATATCATTATTAATAAACATTGCCTAAATAATAAAATATAAATACGTATAACTAAAACATATGGTGTAATAAATAAGTATAGTG
This sequence comes from Sipha flava, assembly GCF_003268045.1. Lineage (NCBI taxonomy): Eukaryota > Metazoa > Arthropoda > Insecta > Hemiptera > Aphididae > Sipha > Sipha flava. The sequence goes on from NW_020273605.1 coordinate 1,151,191, forward strand.
AAACTTACTTGCATAAAACGTACAACTTCTACTGTTACTTGCAACGAAATAGGAATCAAATTGTTAAATAATATGAAGAAAGTGAGCAAATTAAATGCAAATTTATAAGTAGCAATATCTGGAAATCAAAAAAAAAAAAATAAAAAAAAAAATACGTTAAATTTAACAAATATTGGCAAGTGATAACGTGGGTAGTTTAACTTACCATCTATTTGTAAATACCAGTCTTTTTGTCCTTTTTGTTTAGTCCAGACAATATTGCAAAACGAGCTTATCAAACACAATGAACACAGCAACAAGAAGAGCATTATAATCTGCGTATTAACAATTTTATCCACTGTTGATCTTTTGAGAGGAGCTGAAGTTTGGTTCATCATAAGTTTGGTTTCATGACCAGTATAAATCACTAAACTGCACACCCATGATGTATTTCGTAACATCGCACCCCGTAATAACAGATGATTAGGACCCAGAGATAACGGACTAAAATCGGTAAACATAACAATGTTGAATACAATACAGAACTAATTATGACCAGATAATACTCACACTCTGTCGACCAATTTCAAACTGCCTACGAAATCGTAGATTAACCGATTAGGAAGCTCGCATTCGATTGTTCCTTTTAAACGCATGAGATCATTTGCCTCGACAAAATGTGATGTTTCTGGAAGACCTTGTCGTATTTTAAGATTTGTTTCGCCATCTAGGTTCATTGTTTCGATGTAACACATACTCTGCGGCTCACTACATTACAATAAGAGGATAATGATAACACTTGTATTTTTATAATACACAAAGTGTGCAAGATATTGAAATATTTACCTGGAAGAAAGTATTAAAAGATCGGCGGGGAAGAACGTATTATTTTTTACTCTAACAATGTCACCTACATTAATAAGATCCCATCTTTGAGGGGTCCAAATTCCGTCACTTAGGACTTCCACTTTTCGGTGATTAACCTCACGATCCGCTCTATGTCTTTTCTAAAAATACACAAAAAAATCAGTTTATAACAAAAAAATTAAACATCTAAAATACTTACAAAATCTTCAATAATTTCTTTGACTGCAGATACTAGAAGTATAAAACATAATGGAACTAACGTTGTGAATCGACCTGTTGGAGACACTTCTGGTATTTGCTACAATAAAAATATAACAAATATTATATAAAACACATTTAAATATTGCAAAATATTAAAACAAAACAACTGTGAATAATTTTCAATTTTTTCACTGAGAAGTACGAATAAATTGAACCTACTTATGGGATCGTAAATTTATCATGAAATATTATTAATAATAATAAATAATAATATTTGACATAAATATAATGTACCGAAAAATAGATACAAATAATATAAAAAATACACATTTTCAATACATTATACATAACAGCACAAAACAGGACTGCATTTTACAAGTTATAATTTAATATTCATGAACAGTAAACAATAAAATAAGGATAGCAAGTTACGATAAAAATGTAAATAATAATATGGTGGTGTTTAGACATGATGGAAATTTCATTATGATAATGATATTATTTATTTCATACTTTCTTTTTGACATAGCTATAACGTAGTTAAGTTATAAATTATAATATTTTATATTTAATAATAATTCCTAGAAAATGCCAAAAATAATTGTCTGAACGCATTCGATTACGTAACAAAATATCTAACCGAATATTTAATATATATTTAACTACATAATATATTTATTCTTGACCATTTTTATTTATAGGAGATAAAATAAGGTATATATTGTTACATATAAATTAAATAATAATACTAGACTAAAACAAAATGCACAAAACTCCAGCGTAACTGAGTAAAGTTGAAAATATAGTTTAATATTCACAAATATATCTGTAAATGAAATATTAAATACAAAAATCAATTATTTTTAAAAAACTAATTTTCCATTTTTGCACATCAATAATTTTAAATATCTGAGCGCACGGTAGTGCGCCGGCCAAGTTCCAGCAATGCCAGTATATCTTTACACGAATCAATTCACGCGGTTATTCTAATCCTTATATATCTGTTTCATCTTAAGATAAACTTTTGAAATTTAAAACACAGATTAATCTTGAGTAACTTAGGACTTTGTAAGAAAATGCTTAATTCTATTATTTCCTAATAAATTCGATTCATAAATTGGTTAACTAAACTATAGGAAGTATTTATTTATTCTTAATGAATATAAATATACAACTATATAAAATAACCCAATTTAAGTTTTTTTCTTTCAATTTTTTTTCAGGCTTATACCACCTGATGCGTCGGAAATTTCCGTACACAATGTGTAATGGTGGAGATTTCTTATTACGACTCTGAATGAGCGATAAATGCTAGGTTGATACGTATGAAAACAAGCTCCAGTATCCCTGATACTGGATATCATAATAGTGTTGTAATTTTGTACAATAAGAAATGAGGCGGTTGACTTACAGGTAAAGGCGTTTGGGCGGGTTAATCTTATTAGTTCCTTTGTGAAGGTGGAGAAATTACTGATGTTTGAGATGTAAATCGGTGGGGCCAAAGGCGTGATGTTTTGTTTATTGAGGATTGGCAGCTCGTTGTCTTGATTTGTAGAAGCTGGTTTTTCATTAGGAGCTGACGAACTAGTGGATGTATTGAATACACTGTCACTGGGATCATCGAAATCCAAGACGGCAAATTAATTAGGTGTAACAAATATTTTTGATTTTTTAGTTACATCAACTTTTGGTGAAGTTGACGACTTAGATAAATTACGTGTGTTAGAACAAGGCGTACGAGGCGGACCGTCATCGGTGTCATGTGTTGTGTCTACCATATTACAGGGATAATTAAATCATATTGAACGTGAAAATGCGATAACGGAGCTCATAAGACAAAATACGTACGTGCATGTTGAGTGTTATAGCAGAGCTGTACTTTTAATTAAATATTAATATTATTTCAAGAAAAAAAAGAAGCATTATTAAAAATATTTATTTTAAATTTACATTTTTTTATCATGCTTGTATGAGCATTCAATTCCCAATCTAAATAATACAGTTTTAAAATAAAATAAAAATCCCAAAACGCCCTAGGAATGTGAACTTAAATTACTAATACAAATTCATAAGAAGGACATACAAACTTAATTTTCTTGATATAAGTTTATTTTAATTGTAATAATTTAGATTTATTCAGACTATATTGACAAATTAATAATAAATATTTATAAATATAAAGCTAAATAAATACGATCAAATATAAAGTTCTTCGAAAAAATGCTCACAATTAAATAGTCATGCATTTAGGAAAAATTGTTTAACTCTTATCACTTTTTAGTATTAGTTTATAGCATATTAAGTCACAACGATAATGAAAATATGCATTTTATTAGTTATTTTTTTATTTTATTTGTTTTTAGACTATAAATTGTAGTATTCTCTGAACTAAAGGGAATACATTATATTTCATATACATATGAATTAACAATTATTGATGTATGATAATTAAATATCAAACATTCGTATAATTCATGTAATTTTTCTGATAAATTGTAATATATGACATTTAATCAAATACCACCTACATGCATAAATTTACAATTTTTAATAAAACACAAGTTTTTAGTTAAGGGGGTTGGAAGTGGACCCCTTTTATAAGGGGTTGAGTATAGACAATACCTTATACGCGTGATGTTATGCCTTGTGTGTGCGTTAGTAAACGGTTATTAGTGTGTGTGTGACTTCCCCTAAATAATACGCTCCGACCTTATCAGCAAACGGACTGTCATTATTCATTACCGTCGTCGTTTATAAGCCGCAAGACATGTAATATTATTCAATATCATTGTTATTATTATTATTATTATTTATCAATTCATAATAATGAATAAGTATAACGCATTTGCAATTCGAGTGCGAGAATCATCGGTTGCCAAATTTTATAAAAAAAAAGTTTTAGAACGAATATTCATAATATCTAATTAATAATTAATTCAAGATATATTAGAAATAAAATAAAAAGATAAAGGTGCTATAATCATAACAAATAAATTCGTAAATTCTACGGTAATTATATTTATATAATTTATCGCAATAACTATAATAATAATTGTCATACTACAACTATTGTAGTATTAAACTTTTTTTCGGGAATGGCCTTATTGGTAATCCTCAATCAAACCTAGAATCAATTATTTCTGGAAGTAATGAATCCATATAAAATCGAGTAACAATACACTGAAACGTCTGAAACTAAACGTTAGATGTGGCTCCTACAAGTAGTAAGTACTACTAGTGTCGACTCAATCCCAGGAACGGCGCGAGGAGATGGACAATAGGGGCAGTTGCCCAGGGTCCCGCGCCTTAAATTATAATTAAGGCCCCGCGCGGTTCTGATTTAACTGAACTTAAAATATTGTATTAATATAAATTATAAGACTTAACATTTATTTTGCCCAGGGCCTCGCAAACTCTAGCACTGTCACTGGGCCCCGCAATTTTACTCTGCCCCGAGCCCCGCAAATCAACAGGACGGCCTTACTCAATCCATAGGTAACTACGGCATAATCGTACAGTACGTGTAAAAACTCAATATAGTAAATATACCAAATTATAAATATAGGTAATACAATTTATTTTAATTCACAATAAGACTACATACATATAGTCCCTATAGGGATCTATATAATATTATCGGTTGGCAAGCGGCTGGCGTTGCGCGCCGGCATTTAACGTTTCGGGGAAACAATTAATGGTTCGCAAGCGCATGCACAAGTTAATGCATTTGATGAAATAAAATATTTTGTTCCGACAAAGAAACTCTGAAAATTAATCAAGCCTGACAAAAAATCATCAACTCCAAATGATCGGATTTCAATTCTGTAAAAGATTTGAGTTGATCAACTTTTTTTCTAGGTTATTGTAGAAGTCAATTTTAAAATCACTGTTTAACATTCTTAATAAAAATACTAAAGTAAATCTAAAAATTAAGAAAAAATTGAGAAACTCAAATAAGATTTAAAGACAATTTTTAAACAAGTATCAAAAACCGATTTCCACATTAACCTAGAAAAAAAGTTGATCCACTCAGATCTTTTTACAGAATTTAATTATGATGATTTTAAGTATGCGTAATCTTGTCAGGCTTTTAGGTCTACAACGTGAAATAAATACGCTGCTTCCAACTGCCTTAACAACAAACATATTTCAAAACTTGTTTCAAAAATAATTAAAAAATTATATTATCATGTATTGGTGCCCATATCACCGCCCATATAATGTCCCATCCATGATTAAGTATTTAAAGTGTGACCTCTAGTTTTAATAATTTTGGCATGTTGTAGTATAATGTGGAAAAAAATTATTATTATTTTCGTCTGTTTTTTAGAAAAGAAATACATTTACATTCTATATGAGAATATATTTGAGTTTTTTAGAGCACATACATAAAATTTATTTATACTACTGTTTTATAAGAATGTAGGTCTTTATTTAATTTTTATATAATTTACTATGCATATGTACACTAAAAATTATTTTGAGAAAAATTGTAAATATTTTAAACAGCGACATCATATACTCAATTTTTACCTAATCCATATTTATCGTAATAATCGTACATTTTAAAAGACTTTACTCCTTTCTTAAAATCAGCCTCTCCATGTTTTAAGTCAATTTAATAGATAATCAAAAACTTAAAAGTTTTGAAAATTAATAAAATAAAAATAAATGATATACAAATATTATCCAATAAAATAAACATATGCATTTATTTGTAATCTTTGTTAAGTAAAATAATTCGTAAAAGATGCGTATTATAATAATATACTGCATTAATTTATATGAGTGTAGTAATAATAAGTATGGTCCGGGATTTATTGCACACAAATATTATAATATTATAATATAATAACCTATAATATTACTCTGTATGATTAAATTAATTTTTTTCGTCCTTTCTCCTACAATGAAAAAAAAGTTTAGAATTATAAAAAATGTAAAAAAAAACAATGATAACTTCTAGAATTAATTTACTTTACATAAAACTTAAAATTAGTATATATGCTCTAAATAACTATTAAATTTAAAAAAACTTGACTTAAATGCATCATACCAAAAAAACGGCAAAATATACGAAAATATGCAATTCAAATTTTCATATTTTCAGTTTGTTATGTCAAATTTATATCTTAGATTATTCTACAGTCATTATTAAAGAATAAGCAAATACGAAAAGTCCCTAACTCTTATCATAAATATTGAAATGTTAACTATAATTGTGTTTCAGCACTATCTGGGAAAATAACCATAAATATAATTATTAATAAAAACGATAAAACAACTACTACATTCCACTACTAACGAATCTATGGTCTTTACTCATCAGCAGTCAACAGTGATAATAAATCAGAACCCTAATACAAAGGTCACGATGCCATTAACATTTACAATCGAGTGCTCTAGACAGTAAGGTCAGTAAATATCAAAGAGTGCGTATAATATACTTTTAGCAAATTGCACGTCAAATACACTAGGAAAGGTTATTTTTTTCTTTTTTTATATTATTTGAACGCATCAGCTATGGAGACATAAGTCGGAGCAGCGACGCCCACCGTTAATAAAAAAACAGATGTGCGATCACAGGCAAACGTGCTCACATAATATGTATTCACGCAAAATCATATATAAATTTACATTTTCTTGCAATAACTTGTATAAAGTCAAAATATTATGACCAGCAAAGAATAATCTTTAATTTTGTCTTCTAGCAATGATAGAACTTAAAAAATATGCAATATTTATAACTACGTTGTATAAAGGTTAAGATATGAGTAAAAACGGTTCATATTGCACACAGAAATGGTTGAAATTTAATATAAAATGTAATTTTGAGTATTGTTTGTTTTTAAAAAAATGTAACAACTTTTGTGTTCCAAGATATTTCGAACTTCGTTCTGGTAAACTCGTGATTTTATGTGTCCCCATAAGAAAAAATCACATGGCGTCAAATCGCAAGATCGATGTGAGTAGCTTTGGTTCCACGCAACGAGATTAGTCTATCCAGGAACTTCTCACGCAGCAGAGTAATTGTTTCTCTTAAAGCGTGTCAAGTTAAAACCAAACATTTTGGGTGTTCATTTAGTCCAAATGCGGCCAAAGTAAATTACTGATCTCAGTAGGTATTCTTGTATGGTTAAAACAAGACGGCGCAATTTGTTACACTTCAAGAGTAACAATTCCTCGGCTAGGTGAGAAGTTCCCGGGCAGACTAATCTCGTTGCATAGTCAAAGCTATCCACCTCGATCTTGCGACTTGACGCCGTGTAATTTTTTTCTTATGAGGTTACGCTAAGTCACGAGTTTACCAGAACAAAGTTCGAAATGTTTTGGAACTTCGTCATTTCTTCAACGAACTTAATGGGGCAATGTGTTATCCAGTGACGGTAAATTTTATGGAAAGAGTAATCACCTGTAAGGCTACTAAGAGGGTGACATGCCCGATATTGTTTTTTATTGTAAAACCTTAACTTTTTCTGAAGAGAATGATATATTCGATACGTTTTTAAAAAAATACATTTAATTTATAGCAAATTTAAATCCTGCGTCCTTTTTGAAACACCTTATATTATACAATAATTTATTGTTAATTTATGTTGTACGGATTATTTTTATCTATATATATTACGAAAAAAAAGTGATATTATTAATGCGTTTTGTATCAAATTAACCATATCTTTAGACAAAAGTAAAAACAAAAAAAAAAACTAGTTCGTTTTCCTAAAAACCTATGGATGTGTATTACATAGTAAAAGTATGATATAAAACACTAAGAATAATACAATTTTTTTTTATTACTCTACTAGCATATTAGAGAACACTCATGGAGCACGTACTTAAAAAAATCATAAAAAAAGTTCGATTGTTGAGAAAAAATACAGAACCACTCAAGCCTACGTCCTGCATTACTGTGAAATAGTTTAGGATAATACACATACAAAATAGTATGTGTAACGTGTATTACAGTACATAGTTGAACATAATATGTTTCTCACTAACCTGTAAGAGTGCTATGAGCAAGAAAAAACAGTTCGAGTACCGCCGGAACTGTTCAAACAGGAAAATGGGCAAGAACGACAGTAAACTGTACTTGGCGGTAGATATACAGTTCGAGCAGCTCTTATACAGCTGATCAGAATTGATGTGTATCGATCTGTTATCCCTAACGCCCAGGCAATCAACAGCATCAGGATTTCCATCATCTTCGAATCCGTACTGATCTGAAACAATATTCAAAGAAGCGCAGATTAACGTCAGCCATTCAATAGCGCATTTCATGGTATATTTACAGTACATAAAAGTTTATGCAATTTATGCAAATCTTATTTACAAAGTGTACCACAATGCGCAGATATTTTACAACTTATCTGTTGCCCCACATACCAATAACTGAAAAAAAGTGTCAACGATCCACAAGTTAAATTGGTCTTAGTTTTATACTTAATCGGCTAACAGAATAAAACGAGTGTACATTTTTGCAAAACGATAAGCGTTTATCAACATAACTTTTGTAAGAACCATATCGCCTACTTTATTCGTTTTTTAACTACCTATTAAAAATGGATACGAGTAATCGAACATGCCCGTGTGTACATATATATTCATATAAAGCATGAAAGAGTAACACCATTACTACAGTAGTGACTACCGTTACTATACAATAGACTATAAAACCAATATAGGTTGGAATGTTTCTTAGCTATTATGATATTCTATTAAAAGAAAATAATTATTCGGTCAAAACTTGAAAAAAATAATCAAATATAAGTAAATAAATAATAAAGTAGTTCTGTACTCCAGTATACAATAAAGTATACAATTTATACGGAAACAAATCACTATCAGTTTACTTGAATTTTTCATTAACTGTAATCGCCATACACTGCAATATTAAAAAGAAATAAAATTTTTATGAATCAATAATACTATTTTATACTAGTATACTATAGTCTATAATCTACCTATTGAACTATGCAGTGAGAAAGGATAATTTTATTATTTATACAATTCTCATATCGCCCTGATTTAATTAGTTCTTTCGATAGATACGAATGCATTCAAAATGAACTTTGATCAAATAAAATATATAATTTCTAATAACTAACTAGTTTATTTCAAACAGTACGTTTGTAGTACTACTTCAGTAGATGCATATTCGACAAATAATTTTATCGAATAATATATAGGTATTATTTATTTCTTATTTTCTCACAATAATAATAAGCATATTTTATAAAATCATACAGTGTAAAAATATCTACAAAACAACGTCGAAGAAAAAAAATATGTGATTCGACAGAACTTCTTTTGCATAAATTTTATGCAGGTATTTACAATAAACTTTTATAATTATTTTAAAATAGCGTTAAAAATGTATATTTTATAACTACGTGTTATTTTACCGAGTTATAAATTAATAAAAATTACATGCAATTTTTTGTACTTATATTCAAATTGCTTAAAAATATTGAAAATGTGAAATAAAATATTATTTCGTTTATGACTATAGTGATTTTTGTAGCAAAAATTGTGCAAATTAATTAACCAATAGTCTTTAAATAGAAAGGATAATAATGTACCTGTACATGTTGGTATGTATTATATATTTTATGTTATATAAGTACATATTTACATAATATATGTAATATAAATAGTACCTACAAATATTTGTTATTATATTTCTCTTACCTATGCCTTGGCTATTGGATTGTGGAGCCTGCGAGTTCCTTTTTTTTGACATGGATTATAATATTTTGCACACTGAGGTAAGAACAATAGGAAGACAAGCTAGGAAGACGAAGCGATCAACATCTTATGTGTATACGCACCTTTACCTAGATGCATAACATTATATTTTTTTCTTCATATAAACCAAATCAACACACACAATACTAAACATACAAATATTATTATACTAAAACTATTATTTTCAATGTTATGTAAAATAAAAAAATTCAACATAAAAAAAATAATAATAATAATAATATAAATATCACATTGGTATTTAGTAATCGTTGAGAAAATTAATTAAGTCGCATCAAAGTTTTATAGATCATTTTGTAAAGATACACACATGCATATAATGATAAGTCGTGAAAATTCTTTTTAAAGGCCATACACGTATATTATAAGGATAGCAGAGTTCGCTATACACTTTGAGAAATTAATTACATTATGTCAACATAACGATCCTGAAACCATACTCAATAAATTGCTATTTGAAACTCAAAAAGGCAACAAGGTCATACTGCTATTCCCTACTAAAATAAGTAATGAATAATTTAAGACATGTTACTTTTAAGACAATAAATCAATTATTAAAAAAAAGCTTTAAACCTATGTCGATGTACTCGTATACTCACACACAAAATGTATCATGAAATATTTAATTTCTAATTGTTAAATATTAAAAGCTATAAAGTCTAAATTGAATAATAATCTAGACCCTTTGACCTATCACTAAGAAAATCGCAATAATTACACAAATCACATAATTAATTCAATACCACTATTTTTAAAATACACACTACAAATTCTAATGTTATTCTAACCAATTAACACATTTTTACACATGGTGAGACGGTAACTTCTGAATAAACCATTTATTTAAAATAAATTTGTTTTAATATCAATAAGTAAGTTTTGATTGAGATAATAAGTGATACATTTTTATTTTTAATTCATAAAATTACGACAAAAATAATTGTTTTAAAATACATTTTGAAAGTAAACTAATATTTTTACTATTGGTACAAAGATATATATTTGACAACAGGTGAAAATACTAAACATATCCATCACTCAGGTAAATTTAATGCAAATATCAGAAGTTCATTTATAATAGATATAAAACTATGTAGATACAAGAATTATATTGCATACAATTAATGGTCGATTTATACAAATATTTCAGCGTTTTATAGTCTATGTCTATTACATTTATTTTAGTTATTCAAGAATTAGCACCACATTTGGAAAATATTATAACGTTGATATGTAAATTCTTAACTAAAATAATCTTTTTTTTTTGCCCAAATTATTTTAAAATGTTGTTTAATACATAGCTAGATCAGGAATTGTAGATTTTTATAGATAAGAAATTAAAATACTAAACCATATACATTATTTTAATTACTAACATCACTACATTAAAACCATTCAATTAAAATTAATTATCAAAAATAATAAATGGTGAATTAAATTATCATATTTGATATTTAATAATAATACGTGTTAACATGTATTATTAGATATATAAAATCCCGTAATTTAGTTTTATGACATATAAAGTTACAAAATCATTTATTTTTACAATTTATCTAATAATATGAATACAAAGTCAATCAAAAAGACAAACTTAGAAATATTCAAAAATTTTCATCCAGTTTAACGACAGAAGGCTGAAACATAAAAGTAGCTACATTTTTAATTCGTCTAAGGTAACAGTAAAAACATCAAATGCAGCGTATATCATTTAAAATCTACTATTTCATCGTATTATGAATATAAGATAATCTTCAACAAGGCGAACAGAATACAAAAATAGGAAAACAATTGTAGATTTAAACTGTTGATCATTTTAAGACTATCTGTGTCACAATAAAATAAATAATCAAGTCGTCAAACTATACGAATGTATGAGGTATGTTACCAATGAAGAAAACAACTGCAAATTTAATCAGAGTTACACGCATTGAATAGATAGGAAAATAAAATAATGATTGATTTTAAATAATAACAATAATTTGTCGTAATCCACAAATAAAAATAATTTAATTATCTTAAAATCACAGACCTCCCATCATGCCATAGCAAAATAATATATAGGTACTCATTATATTATTTCGAATACTTAAAATTATAGCAGCTAACCATTTTTAAACTTCCAATAAAAATTAAAAAATACATATTAAATACTTTTAATATTTATAGTTAGTGAGACCAATTTATATTGAGATTAAATATTACTTTCAAATCCAATTTTAAAAATGACAAAGTTATGAAAAGTTATGTGTATAACAATTTATTTAAAATATTGCATTACTCACTTTTCCCGTGTACAACAGCTAAAGGTTTTTAATGTTAAACCATATGATTATATATATATATATATATATATATATATATATATATATATATCATAATTTATTATTAAATAGTTCTCATTGAAATATTCAGTAATAAAAATGTAAAAACATATACACCTTTTACAAAATATCTACCACAAAGACTAATGAAATAATAACTGATAAGAACGGATAACCATTTTAATTGACGTAGAAATATAAATAATCTTATCTAACCACATTTTAAATAAATAATTAAATATTTATATTTTGATTACTATTATTATTATTATTATTGTATATGACATAACATACGGGCGTAAGTAACTTTATGTATAGGTATATGTATTTTGATAACGATTAGACAGACCAAAACAAAGAAGTATTTAATTTAGGAAATTAAGATGATTGACCCTTCTCAATTAAATTATAAGTTATAATTATACATTTTATATTGTAATAATTAACATGTTTATAAAAAAAAAAAAAAAAATGCACAACTCTAAATTAAAATTTAATATTTATCAGTTCCTCATTATTCATTATTATTAAAACCGTTTAAAAGTGTCATTTGTAAAAATGTAACACTTTAATAACACCAATAAAATAATACATATTATTTTTCGTTCCACACATGAGTGTATTTAATGAAAAAAATACTATATTTCAACGTACCTATGTGTACATGACAAATAATTGACAGACAATAATTATGAAACAGACGTGTTTTTAATATTCATACAACAACCACCATCGCGCATTTACTTGTATTTTAATTTAAAATTGTAAACACGTCCGTAAAAAGTTTTAAAACCAACTGAAATAATTTAAAAATATTTTAAATTTACCAATATCCTACAGTTTATAATAAAATTGATCCAAAAAATGTATTTCTTTTCTTTTGCTTTTTGAGGTCGGTAAACATTACATTTTAATTGATAAATAAATAGACTGAGAATAATAGCACATAAGTTTAACAATGAAAATTTCAAACATTTAAATCACGACTGGATGTTTTCTAAAATAATTGATAAATAACGTGAAAATAAAACTAAGCACGGTCTAACCGTAACACTAATCAGCTTTCAAACGTCCGCTAGTAGCAAGTCTAAGTGAAACACTGAAGGTTGTGCTTGTGCCATGTCTCCGAGTGAACACAATGAAATGTTTTTCATTTGAGGGTGTAGTAGGTGTTAGTATCCTTCCCCACTGTTTAAACTCCTCGTAAAGAAATAACTTATCATACTTTAAAAATTAATACAACATGAATACATTGGACTGCGCTTAAAATCACTATATGGAGGAAGTGATTTTCAAATTATGTATAAATACAATAGGTGTATATAATTAAATCTAAAAATATAGTAATTATTTTTTCATAATATAACTTTAACGGAAACTAATGAAAATATTTACCAACATCATTGACATAGTAATAATAATATATGAATAAAATGCTTTATGATTAGTAGTTGAAAAACCACTTTTAAAGGTTTAATTATAATACAGTTAGGAAGATTATTAAAGCAAGAGTTTTTATATTTTAATGTATTACAAAGAACCACAATTGTAATACAAGAGATTTGTATTTACTCGATGAACTCAAATTTGAAGCGATTACAAATTAAATTTTAATTAGAGACAAAAGACAAATTTAAAAAATAAAACAAAACACTTGCGTTTTAATTGTTAATTTAAAATTTAAATCTATTACTTAGACAGCATAAATAATCAATAAAATATGTTTAATTGATTTAATTTGAATATTAAAATAACGATATAAGTTTACGAAACACTGAAGAACGCGTATTTGAAAATATGTAGGAATGAATCATATTCGTATTTAGTTTATCTACAAATCACCAAATAAGGATGTGATGAGTCACTAATCACCTAGAGTAAAATAATATAGGTATATGTTTTTACTATTGAGATCAAAGACCATTAATGACAATTTATTAAGATCAAATTAGTCCAGTCAGCATATACATTTTAATCTTAATTTTTTACAAAAGAATTTAATTATTGTACATTGTGTGATTCGAAAGTCAAATCATAATATAACAACGATGATTAAATAGAACACTTAATTATAAATATTTTTAACAGTTAAATAAATAAAACAGTTAATAAATTGTTAAAACTTATATTGTATACGTCATTATATTAATACATTTCAAATTATATATTAGTGTTTGAGATGAGTTATATTTTAATTTTTTTTTAAATAGTGAACCATATCAAAAATATAAATAAAATGTTGATAGAATAATTAAGGGTATCATTAGACACTATATCATTATACCAAATTATAATTGAAAATATCAAATACATCCTATTTGAAAATTCCATACCAGTTCATAATAAATATTTAGAATGAGAATCAAAAACATTATTGTTTATTCTACTGGGATATTTTTTCATAGAAAAATATTTAAAAAAAAAAATGTTTTTTTGAATAAACAAATTGTATGTATTATTATTAAATCAATAGAAAACATGTTTTACGTAATCATATATTTTTTATATAATACTTTTAAGTAAATTTAAAACAAAATTTTGATACGTAGGTACCAAAATAATGTTAATTAATAATATCCCCTTTAATCAATATTATATGTTACTTTTTAAATAACAGTGTAAATATCTGATCCTATCATATTTATAAATAAATATACACTTTATAAACTACTAAAAGCACGTGTGATAAAATATTTTACCCAGATTACTATTAATACAAAAGAAACCCACTGCATTTTATCAAAATATCTATACCTTATTATAATGATATCCTGCTCTAGTCGAAACAAAGTAGGAGTCAATGATTTAATATGAAATAACAGACATTTATTCAAAATATGGTAATTATAACAACAGTTTTTAATTTTATTATAATTTAGAGATTAATTAACACCCAATATCTAAGTATGATTTAGAAAATCCTATTATCTTTCATAACAATATATATCCTAAATACCTAATATCCGTAAACTATAATACTTGAATTTTTATTAACAATTAACATTAATGAATAATATAAATATAAACTCATTATTGAACACATTAAGTCTAAATAGAAAAATAACGAAAAAATATTAAAGTAAATTGGATATTTTACGTATATAAAGACTTACGTATAAAGTACTCATATAAAAGAAATCCTTGATTAACAAAATATTACATTGATTCTGATTAACCAGTCAAAAAGTTTCATTTCATTTTTAACACAGGAAATTCATATATTGTTCTAGGTTCGGATCACCTGATACACTCTGTATTCAATTATATTATTGAACAGGTCATTAATGTACTTTTAGATTGTTTTATTTTAAGAGCAAAAGAGTTTGACGTCATTATATTATCGTAAGAGAAGAGGTGTTCTAACGGTAAGCCTCAGGTAGTTCCCTAATATTGTAATAAATTAATAGCTAATAACTTATTATTTTCTAAGAACTTATAACAATTTGATGAGAAAATTCATATTTAATACATACTTCAATCATTTTAAACACATATTTTGATAGTTTTTAATGCATAAACTTCCCCAGTAATAATTAATAACTAAAATAGTAGTCTGTTTTTATTATACTTATAATTTATATTCTGACTTTTCTATAGTTTCGCGCAAGGTTTAACACTACTTTTAAACCGAATTTTAAGATATAAAATGATTTGTTCACTTAAATATTCTATATTAAATAAATTAACAATTGCCATCTGCAATCATTAAAAATAACTATAAAGACAGCTACATAATAACATAGTTCTTATGAGATAATTTATTATATACGATTACAGATCAAATGTTTGTGTTTTTCTTGTATAATTTTTAAATCAGATTAATTCTTACTTAATCGGTGTTAACATTTCATGAAACTCGAAAAATTTAAATATGGAAATACGAACAACAATCAATAAATAAAACATATATTTTCTATAAATTTATTAAAGAAAGTTAAATATAGTAGTACCACTTACACTATATATTTTAAATTATACGAAATTACTAATGACATTCCAAAAATATTTTCAGAAATAAATTTTTTTTACAAATATGGCACCTTATTTTCCAACAAATATTGTGTTTGAGTTGCTTTTTCATAATTTATTATTTCACTATTTTTCCAACGACGTTAAATCAAGTATAAAACTGGACCTATTACGTCAATATTGGTTACGTTATTGTCATAGTAGTATTAAACTTCAAATAATCACGAAATCGAAAAGTTTAAGTTAATTTATCATACCACAGCAGTGGGCTACCTTTTATCAAATATATATTTATTACTTTTAATCAATTTCATTTGTTGGCACCCCTTCAATATACACCTTTTACTCGGCGTGAAGAGAAATACAATCCAGATTGAAATGACGCGTTTGATATATTAATAAAATCATTTGAATATCTATATATATATCTATATCTATATATATATGTATATATATATATATATATATATATATAAATTGATGAATGAAAGACGAAATAAATCAAATTAAAATTGAATATTAATTACTTCTTATTTTTATTAGGTATTTTTAATTTTTTTTTTCTTTTGCATCAAAAGGAAGAGGTCGTCTTTTTATAAAAGTACTACAGGAAGTTCTAAAGTGAAAACTATTTGTAATGAATAAAGGTTAGCGTGTTATACAAACAAAGAATGTTGGATTTTTCCACAGGATGTCTAAATTATTGATTACTTTGGGTGGGGTGTTACAATATTTCAAATATCTATCTGTTAACATGGGTGTGGCTGGTTAACATAGATTTAGATACTATCAAGTCCGTATACTAGTTTAAAGTGAAGGAAGCAATAAATAACAATTACAATAATTAACTTACAAAAATCAGCTAATAATAAAGATGGAAAGCATGTTTTTTTTAAATGGTACATTTATTTAAAAAAATATATTTCATTGTATTATTTTGTATTGTATAATATGTAATGTGTATTTTATTGCAACAGATTTATCCAAATCAAAATGCTTAAAAATGCACAACGTTAATAAAAATAAAATGGAATAGATAATAAGATTCAAGTTACAAGGTCAAAATACAAATTTGCTTTCTAAAATTATTCGGGCAGTCATTGTTAAATTAAAATAGTATTTAAACCTAATTTTAAAGTAATACATTTTTTTTTTACAAAATAAACCATAATGGCTCAGTAATTTTAAACAGTAAACAATAAAATTCAATAAATTAATGAACAAAAAATAAGTATAACAATTTATGTTAAATTGAATGACTTATTGCCATTTATTGAATCACTTTCTTTTCAGAAAAATTAAATTAAAATTTATATATAATTTAAATTAAGAAACAAAATGATACTTTTTTATTATTTGAATCAATCACATATTATTAATTTTTTTTCTAGATAACATTCTCCACAAGACACTATTCCCATTTCTTATAGACAACAGATGTCTTTTACTTTTTAAGTAAATATTTTTCAAAAATTAAGTTTAAAAATATTGATTTGTAATGATTGATTATAAATAAAGTATTTTTTATTTGTATTTATATTTCCTATAAAGCTAACTAAAAATATTTTAAATTTTATCAATCATATTAAGTGTTTAATTACTTAAAAGACATAAATCTTTTTAGGATATTATGCAATATTTTAAATAAAATTAATTTTTAAATGTATAACATAATCACAAGATAAATAAAATATCAATTTCAAATAAAATTCATAATTCAAAATCTTAGAAAATATATAAATAACTAAAAATCATTATACCCAGTATTTATTTATTGAAAATTACACATTTAAAATTGCATGGATAAATTAATTATGATAATTGAACTTCTTAGATTATTATCAAATTATAATTATTAAAAACTATAATAAAATCAATGAAAGTGAACAGTTGCTCTGCAATTATTAATATTATTAATAATAATATCTATATTCATAGATGAAAATACAGCCAAAATGGACTCAAGAAAACTAGATTTTTTAATAATAAAGAAAATATAAATAACTGTGTATTATAAAATCATAAAAAATAAAAATATTAAATATTGGAAAACCAACTATTAAAGAATTTATAAAAATTTACTTTATATGAAATTCATTTAAAACAAAAAATATATGATTAAAAATGATTTAATATAATTTATATGGATTAATTATCTCATAATATAAAGTAATCTGAAAACACAATTTACAATACTAAATAATTCAATAACCGAAAAGAGCCTCATATTTCCAAAAATTATTAAAACAAAGTATAATTTAGAAACTATGTGTTCTCATTTACTATTCAATTAATTAATTTATTTATTTGAACTATAAACTCAAAAACTGAAGGCTATTTCCAAATATAAATAATACAAAGAATATTATAATTGCAAATACAAATATATTAATTTTAAATATTAAACATAAACTTCTAAATTTTAGATTAAATTTATTAGATATTCTAACCATTCTGTATTATATGTTTAAATTTTTTAATTTATGTTACTTGTATAGTTTTTAAAATTAATTGACAAACTATAATATTTAGAGAAAAATAAGAACATAAATAAATGTATAAAAAAATTTCAAATAAAATCATGAATTAACATAAAAAAATTATCATACATTTTTAATTGATTAAGTATGTACTTACATGTATTAACATTAAGTTATTCTAAATGAACAGAATATTGTTTGATATGTTAATAAATAAATACTTGCTTCATAAAAATGTATTATTTTCAATTAGGTACTTGGTAAACTTAATTTAAAACTTATACATTTTTTTCATAAATACCCTATTTAATTATTTATAATGATCTCATGTTTATATAATATGACAAATTATATCCTAACATCCAATATAATCCATCTAATTCTTTCAATACTAATTACCTATTTTACTTAAATCAAAAAAAATGCATATAATAATGTTTATTAGTGCGCATTTAACAGTAATAAATTAAACCATTGTAATTATTGTGTTATAATATTTTAGCAAAATAAAGGTACTTAAAAATATCATAGTAAAGGAGAATATTCGCACTCATAATATTCTTTCTTACTTTTTTACTTACTTACTAAGAATTTATACTTCAAGAAATCTTAGTTATTAAATATTGACAATTACATATAATTTGAAATTTTTTAAAATATAATTCAAAGTTGAAAAAAAATTAACAATTATTTTTATTCATGGCTTACTTTAAAATTAGCATTATAATTTATAACAAGTATACAATTTTAATTACTCACCAAGTAAAATATTACATGATAATTCCAACAATCTTGATATTAATTTGTAAAGTCAGAAGGTCGGAGTAAAAAACGAAAAATTTAAACTCATTGTATACAGTAATTTTGAGACATAATAGCTAATATTCAAATGATTTTTTTAACATAAATATAATCATAACTTTATAATCAACTAATAATTTATAATTTTTAATAATTGTTAATTATATTTAGCAATGTTTAAATACCAATTAATAAATATTATTATTTCCTAATATTTTATAATTTTTAGTAAACATTTTTTACAACACAAATCACATAACCACATATTAATCATATAAAACAACTTTAAATTCAAGACACATACTATAAGAATGTAAAAAATTAGGATATCTTTAAAAAAAAGGATAAGTAATGAAAGACTAATATAAAGCAAATATTAAAACAATAATTGTTCAATAATAATTAAATTATTAGTTTAATTCAATGAAACTAAGATGCAAATGAAAATAAAAAAAAATTGTAACTTGATAGTAATTAGATATTGATAATAATTTAATTTAATATAATGAGTATAAGGTATTTCATATATT
The DNA here is from genome assembly GCF_003268045.1 of Sipha flava. NCBI lineage: Eukaryota > Metazoa > Arthropoda > Insecta > Hemiptera > Aphididae > Sipha > Sipha flava. The sequence goes on from NW_020273605.1 coordinate 1,171,105, forward strand.
TTAAAAGTATGTATTTAATATTATGTAAAACAATTGAAACTTAATATTATATGCCTTATCAAATGATTTCAATATAACTTTTACCAAGTTCATCTATAATATTATACATAAAAATAATTATAAACCATTTATAGTACTTTTAAACTACCTATATTATAAGTTAAAAATAACATTTTATGCAATTTCTAATTTTATTTTATTTATACCAATAAATTACTTAGTAAATCCAAAATTTACTTAATTTACACAGATATAATTATTTATCACTAGGGCTCGCATTTAAATATATAAAGAAAAACAAAATATATAATATCATATATAATAAATATAGTATAATAATTTAATAAATATATATATATATGTGTAAAAAAATTCAAATACAAAATACAATTTATACAATTAAACCTTACTCTAGATCTTGATTTGTTATTAGATACCATTATATACCATATACATAGGTAAATACATACATACTCAAATTTTGAAAGTAAGTTGCTCTACAGTTTGGTCTATATTTAGTAATACCTTGATGAAAAATAATTTAAAGATTTATTGTTCAACTTAAAAACTGGAATATCTTCATGTATAAAAGCATGGCAAAGATTAAATGACAACTTTATAGACCTAAAGAAGTGGCCTAAACAAAAAACTGTTGTTTAAATTTTTGTTTTCTTATTTTACTATTTTGGAATTTGGTGGCCCTTATATTTTGTTTTACTAAATACGTTGTTCAATTGAAACAGATTTTTCACATCGAGAATAGTAGAAAATCTCACCATCACTTTGAAAATTATCGTCAAGAAATTATTGTACATATTTGTTCACTTTTCTACTTCTGAATGCTTATACTCTCGGAATGGTTTAAACAATGACATGGTCAATTCAAAATTGTATATATACACACAATACTTAGTTACTGCTAACATAACAAACAAATAATAAACATACAGAACACTTGTTTAGCTAGTAGTCCTGCAAATATACTGTTTGCTGTCAGTATCTCTAACACGATATATGACAAATGAAAAAAAAATTATAAAACATGATACATAACCCATTACAACCAAAAATTAGATTTAATGACTAATATTATTTTGTATTCATAATTTAGGAAACACGGTATTGTCACAAAATTATGATAAGATTTTGTTGATAAGTTGACAAAATATAAAATTATATTAATATACAAGAAAAAATGTATTGATGTAAAAACACATTTTTATGATGAATTCAGTAAAAATAAATTACATCAAGTAGGTATGGCTTATTTTATTAGAAAACATTTGAAACAAATTCAACGCTTCAGAACAATCTCAGACCAAAATTAGGTTTATATTATATTAATTGAAGTTATTAATTTAACTTTAAGTTATGGAGATACAGGCATATTTGTTTGTATTAATAATTCAGGTTTTAATAACATAAATTATAAATTTTATTAAGTTTAATTTTAAATAATAAATCAATAATAATTAATTATGCTTGATACCTAATTTAACACATAAAGTAAGAAAATTGAAAAAATATTATGGTATAATTTTGTATTAGTCTTCTTAATATGACACACAGAATTATGAAAACACAACTATGTTTTTAAATGTGTAAAGTAAAGCAACATTTTTCATAACAATCTAGATACATATAAATCAAACGTTAAAATTGTAATTTGTTCTATAAACATTTTTAAAATGTAGGATGAGGAAATCAAGTAAATTAACCAAATTGTTTAAAAAAAAGTACTTAAAAAAAAAAATAATAATAATAATAATAATAATAATAATAATAATAAAAATAATATTCTTATAAAATCAGTGCACCCATTGCATTTTTCAAATTCTAAAATGTAAATTATATCTATATTATGTGCATATAAATTAAACTCAATACATATAAAAATAAATTTATAATACTAAAAATTAAATAACTATATTACATTATTAATATTGAAATTAATTTAATAGAGAAAGCATTATAAAATTGTAAATACTCATAAATTAATATATATATATATATATATATATATATAAATAATAAATAAATGTCAAGCCTAGAGTATTATTTGTAATTTACGACTTGTTTCAAATTAAAAATTCATCATCGGGTATATATGAAGTCAGTATATATAAAGTCAATAAAATCATAACTCATTATTTATTTCTATATACAAGTGTAAACTATTTATTTATATATAATCGTTTACGAGTATTAATAACTCATTCATTATTATTTTATTATTATTAAACATTAATTGATAAAAAATTGTTGTAGGATATGAGAAACAAAGCTAAAAAAAGTTATAAGTGTAAGATAATAAAAATTAAATGGAAATCTTACATATTTTCTCATTAAAAATTAATAATTTAAGGTCTAAACAATAATTATAAAAAGATCATACTTTAAAAATACATTTACATGAACTATTATTACAGCATAATATATAAACACTTACTTTTATGTCTATTATTAAGAATATATAATAGTATAAGTATTCTAGTACAATACTTTAGTATGTTTAGATAGAACACGGATTTAAAATGTACTTACATACCAATATAACTTGACTTAATGGTAGATCAATAGTTATTATTCTTAAAATTGGGAACAAAAATAATACTATTATCGAATAAAGTGTAAGTACATGCAGAATAATAAACCAATACAGAAAGGTTTTAATTATTTCTTTCTACATGATAAACTAGTTAATTTATAGCTCTAAGGGCTGTAAGACTGAAATCAACAGTGCTTAAAACCAATAAAATTGTGGTCATTTATAACTAGAAATCAATAAAAAAAACAAAAAATAAAGTAATCTAGATGACACACCTTAGCATAATAAGTATAGTCAAGTTATTATAATTTCTAAAATTGTTATAATTTAACAGTATGAAAAATGTATATAGTGTTTTTAACAACACAAATATATATTGAGCACACAAATTCAGATATAAAATAGAACACTTATAATAGCTTTCTAAATCACGTGAAAGTGAAAACGCCCTAATTATTAAAATCAAACAACTTGAGCGTGAAGTACCAACACTATCAAGAAATGTGGGGATTTGTTACAATGTTACTGAAATATGGATAACATTGTGCCAACATAGTATAATAGCTGTGTATGATAAGTACCATTGAGTTGAGTACGTAAAACATGTTTAATTTAACCGACGAGAAAACTATTGTTGAAATACTAACCGAGTCTGGTCAATTGTCTCCGGTTGCGCACCCAAGAGAACATGATTGCGTATTTACAGTGCCACGACGAGGGAGGAGTATCACGTTAACCACAGCCCAAGTGCGAGACGTCGATGGAGTATCGGCGCATCATTAATTTATTAATGATCGACGAAAGCGCACGAACGCAGGAACATGACCGAGACGAGCTGCACGGATACGAGTAAGACGCGTTTACGGAAAGAAGTAAAAACAATCAAAATCAAACAAACAAAGTGCAGATACGGACGCGAGGATCGACGCGTTTACGAATCGATTGTTAACATTTTCTTTGTTATTTTGCATTAATATATTCTATTCATTTGCCATTCGGGTAGCGAGAACTCCCAAACAAAACAACCGCACACGGTCCGCGTCCCGTTATCACCTGCAATGCCGCGTGTTATCGGCAATAATCGTTATGCGACGTTTGTCCGGGGCGACGGTCGAGCGCGGATTTCGCGTCGAAAACATCGGGTCGCCCGTCCCGTCACACGGGAGCAATTATTTCCCCCCCGCACGAAATGTCGTGAAGAACAGAGAAATGCGCTCTCTCGTCGTCGATACGGGCGAAACGAAGGGAAAACGATGGAACATTCAGCGAGCGACAAAAAATCATAACGCTATCGGCGCAATGGTACAACTGGTCGACAAATGTCTCTACGACAATAATAATAACGATATTGTAATCGTGTTCGGTTGCACGTTTTTCGCAAAAAGCCTACGGCAGCAGTGCCAAAACACGACCGACTACTCGTACCGTCCATCGTCGTCGTCGTCCCGCAGACACTGCGTTGGACAGACGGAGATACGGGCACCAGCTACTATCACCGCAATCGCAAAATATCGCTGCGTTTACTATGTTGTTGGCGACGACGACAACCGCAGCACGCCCATTCGGCAAAATAATTGATAATTCATTATTACTGTTCGATTCGTCCGCCGTCGACGTGCGGCCGATTGACGAGCTACGTCGCGCAAGCTTTTCTTTCCCCGTGCCCACCCCGTCGCCGTACCTAACCGTAGCGTTGATAAAACAACGATAGCGTACGAGACCTGTACTGACATCGGAATAACAACAATAATAATAATAACATGTATTGTATCGAATACTATACACGACGTCGTACATAGTATGTGATTATATTTCGTATAGAGGTAGTCGTCTCCACGGACGGTTGCATCGCACGACGCCCGTAATATCATTTTTCGCCTCGTTCACCTTCATCAGGCTTCCCGTCCTCACGGATCGCGATTGGTTCGAAGAAGCCTCAAAACATAATCGACTGCTTTTTAACATCACGGACGCGTATGTAAAATGTACGTTGATTGGAGAATTAAACATTGGAAAATTAACATTTAACGAAAATTTCGTATACGAGTGAGTATTGCACTCTGTATTATAAATATGGTGTAATAATATATTTTTGTATTCCTTTTGTTTCGGCTTATCGCTAAAGGTGAGTGGGAATAACAGAATTGCCCATTGATTTCACAATTTATCGATCAAGGCTAATATAAAAAAAAACGATTGTAAAAAATACGTAAAAAAAACCAATGTTTACTGTCCACTTAAGTTTTTTCCTTTGAATAGGAATAAGAGAACATTTGAGTATTTCTCAAGTTGTTTTTTTTTTTATCTTTGTGTAGAGATTGATTTCTAAATCAATCAAATCCTCTTCAATAATAATTAATAACTCGTTAAATATTAAACATTTCAAATATTTTTTGTTAGTGTTTCATTTGACTCAGGTGTGCATATGTGTTTATTAATCTTTGTTAGAAAGTAATTAATAAATTTCTTTATCAAATATTTTTTATATTCATTCTATGTGATATCTAAATAAAATTAATTTTATGACAATGTAATCCAAGATAATCTGATAAATTAAAGCATGATTCAAAACATAAACTATTAATTCAAATTGTATCTATGGGTATTTGTTAATTCAATCTTTCTTTTAAATAAAATTAATGTTCAAGTATTTTTAAATGTAATTTATCAATTTTTTGATAAAATTGACTACTTAAATTATTTCCAAATCGTAATTAATATCCTTTTAATTGTATTACATTTTCAAACAACTTTTGTAAACACAATTTTATATTAAAACTTTATATTTAAACTTAATATAATAAAAAGTATACATCCTCCATTTATTTTATGGTTTACTTTCCACTGTATTATTATTTAAAACATAACCAATAATTTAAACGAGCTTTTGACATATTGAACATTAAAAAAAGTGATTGTAAATTAAAATGTAAACCTTTGGACATACTACAGTTCAATTATTGTTTATTACTTACCAAAAATATGATAACTATTAATTATTATTTAGATATTGAATTATGTGTAAAAAAAAAAAAAAAAAGTAAATATAAATTAAATAAGCAAATATGATTATAATTATATAAATTAATTTTTAATAAAAATCTCAAATTAATTAATTATCACACAAATTTAATTTAACCTACCATTAAGAAGGTGGGTTTCAATTAGTTATTAAACTGAAGTACTATTTATTTTTTCTTGTTATGTTCAGTAACTAAATTTTAATAAAATCAAAAAAAATTCCAAAATGCAATAAGTTGTAAAACCAAATTTCAGAAATTAACAATATTTATATATTAAATAATTGTTTTTTTAAAAATCTAAAATTTTTAATACTTATATTTACCCGATATCAATATACTGATAAAACCACCAGTCTTCTGGATTATATTATTTGAAACATTCATTAAATCTTTTATAATTATACCTATATATTCATTATATAATAGTGTTATCAGTATAAATTATGTAATAGTTAATAGTCATACATTTTTTCATAACTGTATTTGGTCTTAAGATAAAAAATTTAATTAAATATTTGTGTTTTGGAGTAATAAAAAATGGTGAATCAATAGATATGAAATTATTGAAAAATTATAGTTAAGTTATTATAAATAACTATAAATTTTGTTTTTAATAACTTATTAATGTACTTCTATCAAAATTATAATTTATCAAGTTAATTTTATTCTATAATGGAAAATGCTCAGAGAAGTTAATTTTTTTTCTTTTTGTCAGTGTTTTAATTTTAATTGTTCTTATAGATATCACCAGTAGTTTAATTTAACCACAAACAGTAAAATTTAAATTACAGGATTCTAAAATATTATGATTTTTCAAAAATTTTAAATCAAATATATTGCTTGAAAGCTGATATAGTTTAATAAGTTTAAATTTAAACGTCTCACCAAAATGTTAAACTTAATTTAACTATCTATTTTACTTTTTAATAATTAAAAAATAAATTATTTTCTTATATAATTGTGAATCAAATTGCATTTATTATTAGATTTAATCTTGTGGTGTGAAAATTGAAAAGTTCCATCTGGTAAAAACAATATACTTATTTTCCATCCAAATATATCAATATATCATTATTCTTGACCTCATTGTTTTAAAAACAAGTTCCTCTTAATGTCTCTTTGCTAAATCAGCAGATTCAGTCTACAGTTATATCTATTTACTACTAATAAAGACTCACTAATTATTTTTTATCAATTATAGTGATTGGTAATTAAATCATTTTTATTTACTTTTAGGTAATTTATAAGACATACAATAAACAATGCCTCTCTTCTACAGCGTAGTTACCAGGGGTATGGTAGTGCTTGCTAAGCATGCAAACTACCAAGGTAATTTTGGTGAAATTTTGGAGTGTGTTTTAACTCAAATTGGACCAGAAAATAAAAAACAAAGTTTATTACACGATCGTTATTTGTATCATTACATTTGTGAAGATCAAATAATTTATATGTGTATCACAGACGATGTAAGTATTGATTTCGTTTTTAACATTATTATAGTAAATTGAATTTAACTATTTTTTTATTTTTATTTATAGGAATTCCAAAGATCCAAAGCATTTTTCTTTCTTAATGAAATAAAACGTAGATTCCAAGCTACATATAGTGTTCGAGCACAGAATGCTATTGCATATTCTATGAACTCTGAGTTTGCTCCAATACTTGCTTCTGAAATGGTATTGTCATTTTAATCCAATTTAAAATGTCAACATTTTGTAATAATAATAGTATCAATTTTTTCAGAAACGATTTTCTAATCTTAACGAATTTGATACATTATCGAAAGTACATGGACAACTCGATGAACTAAAAGACATAATGGTTCGAAATATTGGTAAAGAAAGAAATTAATTACCTAACAAATTAATAAATAAAAATAATATTTAATGGTAATTATTTACAGACAACGTAGCTCTTCGAGGAGAAAAACTTGAATTGTTGGTTAATAAAACTGAAAATTTGTGTTCACAATCCATGAATTTCAGAGTACAGAGTCGTACACTTCAACGTTCGTTATTCTGGAAAAATGTAAAAATTTATGTTTTATTTGTACTTATAGGAATTGTAAGTAAAATACATATATTTATTAAATATTATTTAAGTGACATTGAAATAATACAATTTTTTATCAAAATTACTTTTGAACATTAATTTAATTTAAAGTGTTTTGTTTTTCTATTACTTAACATTTTATAGCGCTTTAAAAAATAAAATTTATAGACATATTGGAAGGAATTAGGGTTGGTGTTTCAAAAACCTTATAAGCTTATTATAAAATTACTATTGAAAAAAAACACTGACACTCCAGATAACTTATAATATAATACATTTTTTTATTTAAATTTCGACAGCTCATGAATAATTTAATGAGTAAATTATAATATTATAATTTGAAGTCACATTTAATTAAAAACTTGATATTATTTCAATTTGAAAATTATTTATTTAAATTAAAATAATATTAATCAAAATTTTTGGAGATTCACGGATATAATTTAAAAAATTAATATTTTATAAGTTACAATAATTTAGTTAATGCTTTTCGAATTAGAGTTGATTTATATTTAATCGTAAAAAAAATCTGTAAAATTTTTTAATTTCAGGTTCAACATTAAATTTATCATATATTTTTATTTCTATGTTATGATACAATCCTGGAATAATTTAAGATGATCAGTAAAATTAGATAATATTATGCTCTTAAAACTTAAAAGTTATTTTTGTGTATAAAATATGCATACAAAACCTATTCTATACAAAAAAAAAATAGTTAATGGAATTTTAATATATTAGAATGAACAATAGTTATATACCTTTAAATTATTTAAATTTTAATACTTATATTATTTAATAACCATTAACTTCTAGATAGAAGTTATATTTTAACATTACATTAAATTACTATTTATCTATATACTTATATTTATTTATAAAATAATATTAAATGTACTTTACCTGGGTAATGTATAAAATATTCATTTTTGAACTTTACCCGTAACATATAAATTTCGAAAATAAATAAATAATAAAAACCATTAAATTTTTTTTAAATAAATTGTATTATTTGTATATTTGTATATTATAGTTTTTCTTATTAAAATTCAATCTAAAATTAAAAATCATTTTTTTTTTCAGGCTATTATATATTTTGTTGCTGTCTTTTTCTGTGGATCACTTGTTCTCAATTGTAATTAACTTTTTGTATTTATTGTGTATCCATATCATAACATCTAAAAGTATGTTTCTCCTGATTGTTTATGATTTCTAGATTGTTAAATATTATGTACTGTAATAATATAAAGTTATAATTATGAAATATTGTTTTAGTCAATTTATTATTGTAAACCATCTAATTTTATTTTGGTCATAAAGAAATGTTGTGATAAAATTTACTATTGTACTATAAATATTAATTAATGAACGATTTTTTCTATAGAATATCTCATTTATTGTAAATTTTACTTAACCAACATTAATTTTTATGTGTAAAATTTTTATTTTTAGTTTTTTATAAATGCTTTATTTATTATTACATATTGAATTATTAATTTTTAGATGAGATGAATGAACTTATTTAGAAATAATTTACATTAAAAATATTACTTTACAATAAAATAATAATTTATATAATTAATTATAAAAGCTTATTGGTTCATAATTTATAGTTAATAAATATTAAATATATTTTTACTTCAATTTTGAATGATAAAAATATAAATTTCCAACTTTAACCCTATTTAATACTACATTTTATGCACATTTTATTTAAATTAATTTTTAATACTTTCGTAATAAAAAATGTATTGCAATTCTATTAGAGTTTTTCACTTTGATTATTGTTATAAAATATTGAAAAATGTATATAACAATTTTATTTATGTTTGTACTTATGTTGTAATTATTACCAATACTTTACCAATGTTTACGGTTTGAATATTGTTTATATAATTATTCGATAAATAATATATATATGTATGGAATCAGTAGGAATAACGTTAGACGAATGTTAATCTTAGGCTCAAAATATTACAATGCAACAACAAATTACAAAACACTTAAAAACAAACAAAGTATGTAACAACTATAACACTCTTCACAATGACTCATCAGGCGTTACAACATCACTGCCTTCTCCAGACAGGTCATCACACCGCCTTGAATTGGCCTGACCAACCCCAGTGTTACCATCCCATTATTATATATATATAAATATGAAAATATTCAAATCAGTTTTTAATACATGTCAGTACAAGTATAGTAACATGTAAAGACTGCATTTACCCCAAGTTCATATGGGGCATGAGCCCAAGGCTCTCAACCGATGAAAACTCCAAAAAATATAATTTACATTTTTACAATTAAACATATTGGCGCAACTTATTTCTACTAAATATTTAACTGTCAGGTATAAATAATAAGTTATAGTTTACAAATAATATTCAACTCAAAATTTAAATCCTATAAATACAATGATTACTTCTTTAATGATAAATTTGATTAAAAAATGTACAATTGTACAACATACAATGACAGTCTACTAAGTTACATATTTTTAGGACTAGGAAGTTGATGACCTTAAAACCATTAAAAAATTACCAATAAAATTACAAATATTTGCTTTACATTAATAAAAATATTTTACTTTATTTTACTATAATATTCTACATAAATTTATAAAAACTTACAAATTATTCAAAAAATGACATAAAAATAACAACAAATGTCCTTAAAATATGAAATAAAAAATGACAAACATTTGTTTTATAAATTTATCAAAACTTACAAATTACTCAAAAATCAAAATCATTAGGGCGTATTTGATGTTATCAACAGTAAATAAACGAAGATTATCTGTTTATAAATATTTGTATTTGGAAAAACTTCTTTCCGCCTCAGGGGCGTATTTAGACTTACATCTAGGGGGAGGAACTCAAATTTTTTCTTTAATTCAGGCTCAAAATTTACAAGTACAATTTTTGGTAATATTTATATCAGGTGAACCTTTAATATTTGTGTTTTTTTTTTTTTAATCTTATGTCGGATCCACTTAGAATGGTCTTTTGTGTAGTTCTTTTTTAACACCTATCTGTATTTTGAAATTTTCACTTGTGTTTTATCTAATTTTTCATTAAGTATGTACTGGATCTTCAATCAAAATAATATATATTATTTATCGTTATGGGACATATAAACGTTATAAGCAATTAAATGTTTCACGCTATAAATAATTTAAGCGTTTAATAGTTTAAAAAATTTTCCGTTTACCGTTATTGACAATTAAACCATAATGAAAAATTTAGCGTTTTGCGTTATTTAAATTAGTGTAAAATTTGAAACGTTTTTAAATGTAGTAACACTAAAATAAATCATAATTTTTGTTTCTTAATAAAATACCCATTGCTTATATAAAAATTGTCTTGGTCTAAAAATTCTCGTGGGAGGGACGATTGCCCCCCTCCCCCCCTCAAATACACCACTGCTTCACTTCTACCGAAGTGATTAGGAGGTACAGACGATCACTAGCCAACGTTTTAATTTTCGTAATTTCGAAAATATTACGAAAAAAATAATAAAATTTAAATATAATAGGTATTATTCACTATAACATGACAATGACGCGACAACTGTAATCGACGAAGTAAAATCAGATAGGTACTAATTGAATGTTAGAAAAAAAAAATAAAATATAGGTATAATAATATTCATTACAACTAGGGCTGACGGTATACCGGTCTTTTCAAATTGTTTTGGTAAACGGTGTACCGTAAAAAACCGTCTAAACGGTATACCGTGTAAAATTTATCAACGAGGAAACTTTTCTATTTATAAAATGTTTAGTATTGAGAATTCTGGCCCTTATGGGTTATACACTATACAGCCCAGACTGCCGGGGTATAGAACTTAGTACAACAACTAACAAGAAACCCGATTTATTGATAATTTTGTCATCATGTTTAAACCATTGTAACTTATGAGTTATTCTTGACCAAATTGTGAATACCTATTGTCGACGGTCGTTGTGGTTTTGTTATTTGACAATTAAAAACAGTTCAACTTCATCAGCCATCAGGCATATAACATTCTAAACATCAAGTCATCATAAACGTATGCAAATTGAAAACCTAATACTCGGCATGAATATCTTATATTTTTGTGTTACTAATAATCTCAAACAAGTTAAAATTATAATAAATTTAAATTATTTACACTAAAAGCGGAGTTAATATTTACCTTATTATAATTCAGAAATGCCAAAACAGTTCAGTTCAATTTTTGGCTCTAACATTAAATGTTATGTAATCAAATTTTGATTGTTAGACTTCGAATGCACAACATCAATGTACCTATAGGAATAACAGTGCACAGGGACCCCCGCAGAAATGTAGCTCAAAGGGGGCAAAAAAATTGTAAGTACCTAAATACTTATAGGAAGATTTACTGCTACATATTTCATCTACTCATATTTTGTAATACTATCATCAATAATTTTTAAAAATCAAAACTCATTTAAGTTTATATAAAATTACACTATTAGTTTTAATATTTATAAGAAAAAATATAATAAAGTTTAAACAAAAAACAACTTTATTTGATTGAATTCACATCATATTTTATTATTTTATTCAAAAAGTAATGACAATCTCCTTTTGTTTGAAGCAAATAAATTAATTGAATCATAAATTTGTTGATTACAAAAATTTTAGATACTTGTTAGGTACAAGGATTTTCGAATAGTCTCTGAATACCCAAGAATACCCTTTATGTAAAAAAACTTCCAATTTTGCAAGTGACACGAAAATCTCAGGGGAGAGGCTATGGCCCTCCATCCGGGCGTCCCTAACAGTGCACTATATTGATAATGACTGGATTTTGCAAACAAATTATTTAACATGCACCAGCTTAGATGTAGACCATACATCTTTTAATTTACGTGATATTATTGAATCAACTCTAGTTGATTGGGGTATTCAAATATCAAACATTTCTGGTGCAACTACAGACAACCGAACAAATGTGATTAAAGCAGTTGAACTATTGGGAATTAATAGAATCAATAATAAAGTTATCTAGTAGGAGCTAAAAAATATATTGAAGTACAAATATTAAGGTAAAAAGTTTAATTATTATAAATATGTAGATAATTTGGGAATGTAATTAAGTAGTAGTACTGGGATTTACTAATAGTTAGTTGTGACGGACACTAATTTGAGACATTTTAACAGATTTTTTACATAGCAAAATATTACTTTTAATTTATCCATAGCATAAAATTTTTATTATATCTGAAATAAATAGGAGAAGATTAATATGGGCTGGACATGTCTGGAGGAAAGAGGGCTCTTTCATTAAGGCTATTATTAAAGAAAATCCGACTGGGAAAAGACCGTTAGGAAGACCGCGTTTACGATGGGTGGATCGTATCAAAAAGGATGTTAAAGCAGTAGAACCAAATACACAGTGGAGTTAAGCTGCAGAGGATAGGGAAAGATAGCGGCAAATTTGTTTGCAGGGATGGTTTTGAAGGCCGTAACCTACAACAAGAAGAAGAAGAATAAAAATAGTCCTCGTTAATCTAGAAAAACAAACGTAACCATAGCGGTTATAGAGTGTTTGATTGGTTACGTTTATTAAAATAAAATTCAACAAAATAAACTCATACAACGTCGATTGCCTGTACATGATAAATTTAATAATGTCGTATAATGACTGAATAACACTATTCCAAAGAAACGCTTTTTAACCCACCGGCTTATAGGTACCTACCGGAAATTTTTCGAATGTTACAAGAGCAGCAGGAGTGCGACACAGCCTATCAATATTTTTAATGTGCTAAACCATTGGATTTTTTTTACAGGGGATTGAAGTCTCTTGAAGGTGCACGTTACATATATTATGCGTTATGCGTCTGCATAAATTGAGGATGTCAACTGATGTTCGAAATGAAAATGCTGTTGCAGGAGTTCCTGTTGTTCCCGAATATATCGATGCTGTACCTGCATGCGAACAAAATCGAGGACATCGTGGAAGTGTTCAATCTGCGGACGCTAACGTTGAACAAGAACCCGATGTGCGTGACATGCGTGCACTATCGGAGCATCGTCATCTACATGGTGCCGGGACTCTAGAAGTTGGACAACGCGGTGGTGGTGCGCTTGGAGCGCAGCTCGTCTAAGTCGTCGCTGATCAGCAATAGCATGTGGGCGCGCTTGTCGGCAGCGTACCCGGACGACTTTGCGGCGCCCAAAAATTAAATTTTTAACAAAATTAAGCATTACACAACATTAGTTATCTGTATTAAAAATATATATAAATATATTATATGTATTAAAAATAGATGGTCTAATTTTCCCTGTCGTAGTTATAATGAAAACAAGTTAATTAATAGCAAAGTATAAATAAATAGCGTGTAATGTCACGATTGAATAATAATACAATTATTATGATCATAATAAAATACTAAAATAGACAAAAACGCCGACATTCGACGACAGTTAAATCAAATAAAAATTAATTAATTAATTTGGTATATAATTTAGGAATTATTTTAGTGTAATGTATACAACTTAATTGTTTCATGATTCTTAAAAATGCAAATTAAAAAAAAATATTAAGATAAAGGTAGGTACCTACTTATAAACAGAATATTTAATGCATCAAAATAATATCATCTTTTTAAAAATGTATATAAAACAATATATATATATATTATATATATACCTATATAGGAGAAATATATAATTTAATTAATAAATGTAATTTCGTCTTTATAGCTTGATTAACCTAATTGACAATATTATAAGGTAAAATCTTAATCATATCTGGTACTTAAATTATTAGTTTCTTTGATAATTTTATTTTAAAAAGTTGACTTTCATAGCATTATAATTTTCAAATATATTTACCACGTCATCCAACTTTATTTTTGCAGCAACATCTCTTTCTATATGTAATACTGCAATATTAGATAGGCGATTTTATCCCATGTTATTTCGCAGAAAGTTTTTTATCAATTTTTAATTTTAAAAATTATCTTTCTGCCGAAGCTACTTTTACTGGTAAAGTTAAATAAACGATACAAGCAATTAAAACTTAACAATAACAATAGCAATATCAGTATAGTTAACATCTTACCTACTTAAAATGTAATAGTTTTGATGTTAAGTATAAATATAAGATATAAAGAAAATAACCAATTTTTATTATTAGTCCAAACAAGTGTTACTTGACCAATATACCCGCTGATCTATTAGATAATATTATTGTACATTTTATTGCTACTCGGGATAGTATTCGATAAACGCAATACAAACGTTGAATTGACTTTGTCAGTGCGATTATTTTTGCGGCCCAACCTAGGTTCGTAGACAGTTATCAGTTTGATTTACATGAAATTATTTACCATAAACGCGCGTGCATTTTCATCGCAAATATCGAGAATAGGTTAGTTTTTATTTAAAAACATTTAGCTATTGAATTTCAGCAGAGACTCGTGTAGAGACGATTTCGGGCAAGCGTTTCAACACGCATTTCGACTTGTTGCCCCGTTGCACACCGTTTGTGTTTGGCGTAGCGATACCTACGGCAGCGCAGTTGTTACTGCATGAGGCTGCAGGTGCAGATATTTGACAAGCTGCTAGACGAGCAACACTTGGTCGTGGAGATATCCAATCGCATGGCCGGTGCGCTGACGGAGGCCGGAGGGCACTTTTTGGTGGTGGACGGGACCGGTGGGCACTTTTTCGTGGCGGGCGGAGGACAACACGACGGTGCCGCGCAAACGACACAACGGCTCGCGGTCGACGCGGAGCAATTCTTGCACGACTGAAGCGCCCCGACCTCGTCCCGCAGACAGCACACCTGCTGCTCTAGGTTGGCGATCTTCTTCGACTTCTGACGCACGTCGCACGCCAGCGTGTCCCGGTCCCGTTCCAGCTGCTCGCGTCTGCAGTCGTCCCGCCCGGTCTGCACATCCTCCGAGCTCTTGATCTTGTTCAGCAGACACTCGCTGGCGCGCACCTTCGCCCTGACCACCTCCGCTTCGGCCACGGCCCGTTCGCCATCCCGCCGCAGCTCGGTCGTCTGGTGCTTCATGCGGCACACGCTCTCCTCCTTGTCCCGGTTCTCCTTGTTTATCCGCTGCGCTCGGGCCGCCGCGTCCCGCTGGTCCCGTTCGTTCGCGTCTCGCTGCTCGGCGGCCAGCACGGTCAGCCGGGCCGTGGTCACACGCTCGCACTCCGCCGTCTGCTTGGCGTCGGCCAGCTCCGCCTTGACGCCTCGCAGCGCCTCCCGCTTCGCCTCCAGCTCGTTGCACAGTTTACGCTTCTCCAGTGTCAGGCATTCCTCGGCCCGCGCGGCCCGCGACTTGGCATCCGCCAGCTTCGACCGGTTGCATTCCAGCTCCTTCTGCAGCCGGCAGAACGCATCGTTCAGCCGCTCCAGCTCGGCTTGCCGCTCGCACACCCGGCTCCGCACGCAACTCAGTTCTTCTTCCTTGGACTTCACTTTCTTCCGCAGGCACTCCACCATGCTGCTCAGTTCGTTCGCTCTGGCCTGAAACACCGAACGGACGTATACCGTTAAGAACCAAACCGGTAATTACCTTTCCGTACAGTCTCATCGACCGTACCAGTAAATTATGTACAATGAAATACAATTCGGTTGGTGTTGAGGGGTGGAGATTGGAGATTACTGATTTACCCACCATCTCTTCGTCGTCCATTTTTTATCAGAAATTTACAAATGAGAGTTCAGTGGAGCGTCGATTATCCGCAGCACTAATTGGGACCGAGGGGAGTGCGGATAATCAGATAACAATTAAAATATTTAAAAACAAAGTTAAAAAATTGATTTACTAGATATAAATACTAATTATAATATGCATACATAATATAAAATATAATAAAATAGAAATATAACGCATTTCATATTATTTACACAATATAAAGAATAAAACGAATGATAAAACTAAAATAAATTAAGCTAAAAATAAATTTTGTAGTTTGGATAATCGACGCTCCACTGTATTTAACTTTGGCGTTCTATACGTGTTATTGTCCATCGATTCTCAAACTGGAGAGGAGGGGCATCAATATGTGAAATAATTATAGACCTATAAATTAAGTTTATAGGTCTATGGAAATAACCAGGAAGGTGTTTTTGTAAACATCGTCATGACATTTCATCATCATTGTTGAGAATTACAAGTGATAAAATTTTAGGATTGCCAATAAAAACATTTTATTAGTCATTTTAATTTATCACTACTTTTCAATGTTGATATCATAATAAAAATATCGCTCAAAATCTTGTTGACATTATAGGAGGTCACGGCCTCAAAAATATTGAAAACCGCTGTTAAAGATATTTAATGTATTATACATTTTTAACACATATGTTTCTACCAATTATTATAAATCTAGAAAATAAATATGTTTTTAAATTTCTCCTGAACATCATTAAAATGTAGTTTTAATGGAACTATTAAAATTAAACATTTTTCAAATCATTTGGAAATAAAAAAAAAATGGCATCCAAATGACAACTCACAACTGACATTGTTTACGGTCATGTGTAGACCACGTCAGGATTTCAAAATAAGATTTTTCAAATATTTTTTATTTAGACACTTCCCATAATATATTTATCAAATTTAGGTTTATATAAAAAAAAAATGTTCGCTATTTTCCACTGTTAGAAGAATAGTCAAATTGCGATAATTTGAACCTCGATCTCTCGTAGCTTTTACAACTCGAATTATACTTTAGGTAGTAGCGTATTGACGGAGGGTAATTTTCTGAGTAGTTTTTAATTATAGTACCATACGTTTATGGATAAACGTAAAATATTTTCTGAATCTCGCTAGCAGTTTTTATCATATGAAGTCGTCGAGTGACTATCTTCCATTAATTTTTATTAACTATAAACTATAGTTTTCAAGTGTAATATTTTATATCCTCCCCATAAAAGATACCTAGATACCCCACTGACTTGAAGCAAATTTTCAAACTAGTTTCAATGTTCAGACTTTTTAATAATATAATTTATTAAAAAAATAAATAATAAATGTCAATAGGTATATAATATACATTAAATAACTCAAATTTCTTTACACTTGTATTTATACCCCTTCCGATACGTGTTATTGCGACCGAAAATTATTATTTTTTTTCCACCTAAGTATTTTGATTAGGCATTTAATTTAAGTTCGTTCATGATAAATGGTACTTTCTATTTTATTTAATTTGAAGTAATATAGATAGGTACTAAAGTTAAATGAACATATAATTTTATATAATTTTATATAATTTTTTTATATAATCATAAAAACCTAGATTATTATTTGGATGAACACAGTTTGAGATAATTTAATTACTTACTCTATTGTATTATATAAATAATTTAATTCGTCTACATTTAAAAGACTTAAATTAATAATTATCATTATAATTATATTATTATTTAATATAAATTCCTAATAATTAGGAATTCATATTAAACAACAATTATTGTTTGAGTATCTTGAGTACCTATTTATTTAGAATGTAGAAGTTATTATTAACTTCAGCAATACAAAATATACATACACATAATTATGTGTATTAAAAAAAAATAAAAATAAATGATTATTATTTGTTATAACTATAATTATACTTACTTCAGCATTACATAATTCAATTTCAAGGCCATTTTTTACTTTTTCCAAATTTTCTATTTCAGTTAAAAGTCTTTGTTCACTCTCTTTGAGTCTATTTATCTTTTTAGTCATGCATACATTGGACTCATGTTCTTTGTTAATTTTTGATCGTAAACAACTTTCTTCTTCTTCGCTTGATTTTAGTTTTTTTTGTTGTGCGCTAACCATGCATAGTTGCTCTTCATTCATTTTTTTCAACTTAATTTCGAGGTCTTCTGCCCGTTGTTGCAAATTGCCTTTTCTCACTTTCAACTCATTCTTCTTTTCGATGTCTGCATCATATGTGACTAATTTTGTTTCTAGTTCACATATTTTTTTTTTTTCACAGGTTAGCTTGTTTTGCAAATCATTTATTGCTTGATTGAATGTCATCTGTAAAATATATTGTCAATTCATTTATTCCACGCGAAATATTTTTGTTACAAAAAAAAAACTTACATTTGATTCGTGTGGAATAAATTTGTCTTAAAAAAAAAAAATGTATTTACTAAATTAATGTGTTTCCAGTTTTAAAACTAATTGTTTGTCTTGTTTTCATTAAACTACAAGTGCATAATATACTAGCCTGTATATATAATATTATAATCTAATATAAATCCAGTAACACATTTTTTGTAATTTCAAATCAGTTACAAATTGTTAGCGCTTAAGCTAGCTGAGGTGATTTTTGAACTGTTTTGTTGTATGTGATGTGCATTGATAATAAAATCTAATCTATTTACGTAATATAATTATACTATAGTAAAATGATAGTAAAATGATAGTAAGATAGTAAAATGGATCAATGAGGCTGAATATTGTTATTCGTTCTTCGAACATAATACAGATGCAAGCGAGTATAGAACTATTTTCAGTCACATATTTAGAGAATTATTGAAAATAGTCTCATAGTTATTGAGAATTTATTGTAATTTATTTGTGATAAAAATTTACAAACTATTTTTCTAAGAACTATTATAGCCATAGGTATGCAATATGCTTTATACAAGGAAGTATCGAAATGTGCTGATCACCTAAAACGTCTTCAACTTTAAAATCAATTAAAATTTATCAAAATTAGAAGATCGTCTAAATTCAATAAGCTGTTGACTATCGAATCAAAACTGTTGAATAGCATATACTTTGAAGATATCGCTACCGAAAAATCACGAAAATATGCCATTTTAAATATATTTTTATAAATTATTTAAATATTTACCTTTGTTTTCAATTTTTTTTTTTTTTAATAACACATAGTTTATTATGTATAACATAATATTGTAAAAACCATTAAATAATTTAAAATAAATATTTAATAAAAACAGAGATAATTTTGTTGCCTATAGGGTTATTTTTTCAATAATAATAGTAATATCTAAGTATAGAAATCTATACAAAAATTCGTTAACAGTACAGTGCTTACAGCGGTTATAGGTTTAATATACTATATGTGTATTTAATCTATGCAGCGGTACAGTATAGTTAAATCCAAAACTAAAGCGTACATAAAAAGGGCGTGCTATGTAGTATAGATTAAATACACATGTAACCAGTGCTAGCGCGTGGGGTATGCAGAAAATGCAATCGTACAGGGCCTCGAACTTTTGGATCAGCTCTTGGGTCTCACGCTTCTATTTTTTAGTATATTCAGATCCAGGACTTCACGTTTATGATTTGCATAGACAAACCTCGCAAATCATAGCACTGGCACCGACTACCGTCAGTTGGAAACACATCGACATCAAAGCAGTGGCGTCATTTGGGGGGGGGCAAGATGGGCATTTACCACTTTCTAATTAAAGAGCATCTCAAAGGGCCGGTATTGTAATTTAGCCATAAACCGTTATTTGTCAAAAATCAAGCGTATTTTTATAATTTTGAAAATACTAAATACAAGATAATTATTTATTGCTACAATATTTGGTAATTACCAATTAGTATAAACTATAGACACGTGAAAATTTTACAAGAGTATTAGATTTTTGAATAAACTTAACCATCATTTCAACAATTCTAGCAATTAAATAATTTTTACTTGTTATATTTTCTTACAGTTCGGTGTTGACACGCAATGCGGTCGCAAGTTATGCGATTGTTCGCTCAGTTATCGCGTTATAATTTAATTAATATGTAATCTATTACGGTCTCCTATCTGTTCGAGCTTTCATTATTTTTATGGTTAACACCTCTCCGAAAATGTCCAAGCCCAAACGGTTGCTGCCATCATCTCCAAATTCACCAATTCAAACAGAACATAAAAAATCTAGATCATTCGTTTCGCCAAATAAATTCGCTGTCCTGGCGAAAGAAGAGGATAACGAAATCAATCAATCTCGACACCGCTTGTATTACTTCAAACATAATCAACGATTCTATTACTACTAACTCTACTACTCTATTACTTCAACAGGACAACCCCAGTTTTGAGATAAAATGAGTTTTTAAATATACAATGTGACGCGTAAAATCTGCAGCAATGCCGCCACTAGTAATAAAAGATAAGGTCCTTGCTACAATGACTATTATTTCATAAATCATGTTGTTATACTTTATATTATTTACGTAATACGTATAATTTGTACGTCAATAAGTCGAGACACTCAATAAGTGACTATAATCGATAATAGCAACATTATAGACAGCAAAACTATAAATAAGTACTAAACTATTAAATAATATAACAGCCATGACTTTACTATCCCACCGGGTTCTCATGAAAAAAAATTTCTGATATTATTGATAAACGTTTACGGTAAAACCGAATTATTTAATGATCCATTTTAAAATACTAGGTACTTGCATAACAATAATTATCATCTACTTATGCTAATAATAAATTTATTGAAAATCAACTTCAAAAAAATCAAAATACTTTCGAAGCACGAGTCACGAGAAAGCAACGACTACCTATAATAGATAGATAAATTTTGAAACAATCTTCAATTTATAGCTTTTGCTTTGGGAGAACCCTTTCAACCGGATGCCCGTGTGCATTGCACATCCAATTGTTGCGGCACTGACTCTCTGTCATTCCGATATATCTTTCAATTTTCAATATTATACTCACTTATTGATTTGTTAAAATGTGTTTATGTATTGATTCGATTGCACCATACTTTTTATTAAATAAATAAATTATCTATTGCGAATTTTTGCAATGGGTATACTAATATATTTTTAAAACAATTAGTACACATTGTTTTCATATAATTTTTACAATAACTATAAAATTATCTAAACACGAAAACATAAGGCAATAACCTAAAATGAACAGGAGTATTGTGAAGTTAGCAAATAACATTGATTTAATACAAATAAATTATAGTGAATTTATCATGCCAGTCATTGGTCTTTTTGAGGCCTAGGGCCTGTGTGCAATGCACATTCTACACACCTAGTGTTTACATCACTGACAGTAGTCTTATACTGTATGTATTGTGAAATTAAAATATGATGTGAAAAGCAGTTTAATTCTATACAATATTTAAATGTTAATATATTTTTTAATTTGCTTTAAAACAAACATATTTTTAGTGCATAATTATATGGTTTTTAGGGCACACACACTTGCATACTTAGTGGTTTTTTAGAGCTTTAAGTTTTTTGCCCTAGTTATATTAATTTTTTTTGTCAGTAGAAACTATAATTTATAGTTTATTGGTCTCAAAATCGATAAAACGGTAAATGCAATATGTAACACCATCATTGATATAAAAATACTAAGAAAATACTTAAAAATCTATACAGTTAACCGGTTTCATTTCAATGGTTCACTCAAGGATTTTCAATTATTATTTTAATATTTTGCGAGGTTACTGGTTATCACTGTAGACCAGTGGTTCTCAACCGGGCTGACATGGACACAATGTAGAGGCGACACGAAATCTCCAAGGGAAAAGGAAAAAAATTAATTTTAATGAAATCATATTGCCACAACTTCCATGTAAATAGCATACCTTTAAGTTTGTGTCTTTGTTTTATTTATATCCGATAAAAAACGTTCAGCATTTTGATTGGCGTAATTATTGCATTATGGATTATCTTATCGATTTAACCATAATCGTTTGTCAGTCATTTTGCAGTCGCTAGATATGTACTGTTATAGCTCCACAACTCTAGAAGACAATCATCCACCATTTCCACCATCAGCCCTCGACTTCCTCAATTTTTATAAAAACCACTAGGACCTGATTTCTAATCAGTTCTCATACAAATCATTATTATTTTTTAAATTTAAATTTTCAAATTAAAACTTTTAACTGTCAATGTTTATAGAGCCCTGCAACTCAAATAAATTGTAGGTGTGCTTATTATTTTTCTATGTACTGTATTTTTTTTATTTTTTTTGTTATTTCAAGAATTATTCTAAAATACAAAGGTAAGATTATTCATTATTGTGATGTTAGGGTGATGCAGTGTTTTATTCTAGTGGCTGAAGGTGACATGAACGAGAAAAGGATTAGAATCACGGCTGTAGACGAATATCTTTATTTGCTAGTTGGTAGCTATTTTCCACTCCTGACTCTTTTCCGCTTTCTTTATAAACTCGCAATAAGATGTTATTTATTCATATTAGTATAAAAATGAAAATGCAATTAATAAATTTTGTTTTTATATTAAAAAACAAGAGCAAATATTTTAAGTTATAACAACATAATAATAATAAAAAAAATATACCATATTGTCGTTATATATATTATATATACAAATTAAGAAATGACAAACTGATAATCATAACTTAAGCAGAGGATTTAAATATTTAAGTAACTTAAAGGTAATTAAAAATAAAAAAAGAATCAGTCAATATTTATGTTAACTAAATCAATGAGAATTGTAATACAGGTTATCAATTATTTTACCATGCATCTTCATCGGCGGCAGAAATGTTATTATCCTGTAATTTAAATTCCATTCATGTAAAATATATAAAGATAACAATTATAAGCTAATTTAATTTAAGAAGGCAAATTTAAAATAATATCTTTAAAAATCCAGTATTAAGAATATTTTATAGTAAAAAGAATTAACTTCAAACTTGAAAATTAATTGTATTCTATATACAATGTTAGTATATCTGTAACTATAATCTTTTTAAATTCAAAATCAATTACCGTGTTATTATGTTGTCTAACATCATCAAATGATTGACCTCCGCCATATCCGCCATTATGGCCACCACCACCCAAAAATGAGGGTATTTCTTGATCAGCCTACAAACCAACATTAAATAAAAAATATTGAAAGGAAAAATAATTTAAGAGGAACTCACTTGTTTAAGAATTCTAACTAATTCTGATGATAAACTATTATCAGAACTACTATCATAAAATGAAACTGCTCGCCCAGAGTTACCTAATCTTCCTGTTCGACCAATGCGATGTACATATTCATCAATAGAGCTAGGTAAATCAAAATTAATCACGCAGTTCACACCTTTTATATCTAAAATTTTTAAAAATATGAGAATAATTAAGTAACAAATTTCACCAATTTTTATGTAGAATAATAAAACATATAAAATATCTTACTAAAGTTGATATATGTTAAATTATAAATAAATGGAATAATACAAACCTAAACCTCTTGCTGCAACTGCAGTAGCAACTAAAATTTTCATTTTATTGTTCTTAAAATCTCGTAAAGCTTGTTCTCTTTCTGGTTGTTCACGATCACCATGAATACTAGTAGTAGGATAATCTTTTTCACTTAAAAACGCAGCGATGAAGTCAGCATTTCTTTTTTGTTCAACAAAAACCATGGTACCCGTACAATCACCTGAACAAGAATACAAAGAATATTAAATAAGTGTTCACAACTATTTCAATCATTAAGTATATTTCAAAATAATAACCTAATGATTCTAAAACTTTGATTAGTTCTTTTTTTTTTTCAAACTTCGTAACCTCTCGAATTTCTTGTTTTACATCTTTGCAAGCACCTCCAATTTCACCCACAGCAATAAACACATAGTCTGGCTTCAAATAACATTTAGCCATCATTTGAATATCATCAGCCAAAGTAGCAGAAAATAAAAGAGTTTGTCTAGAATGCTACAAAAATGAATTATTTATATTGATTCATGAAAATATATAATGTAAATACTTACGCGATCAACCATAGTTTGATGGTTCAAGATTTTTTCTATATCTGGTTTAAAACCCATATCTAACATCCGATCAGCTTCATCCAAAACGAAAAATCTAATAGACTTAAAGGATACAATTCCTCTCCCAACAAAGTCATTTAAACGTCCAGGTGTTGCTACAATTATATGAATACCATTCTAGAATAAAAGTAAAATAACAATATTAAAAAAAAAAGAAAGATTTTAGATGAATTTTCTTACAGCTAGTTGATTTCTCTGATGACCTGTAGCAGTACCACCATAAAGAATTGAATGCTTTATAACTGTGCCTATGGTTAATTTATGTACAACATCACGAATTTGTATAGCTAATTCCCTGGTAGGAGACATTATAATGCATTGAGGCTCACAATAATCTCGTTCAAATACTAAATCTATTGGTTTACTTAGTAAAGTATGTACAATTGGCAAAACAAATGCAGCCTATAAAACAATAAATAATCATTAATTACATATTTGTTCAACAAAAATCAAATACTACATTTTAATATATTATATTATATTAAAATATTTACAGCACATTAATATCTTACAGTTTTACCAGAACCAGTTTGTGCACTAGCCATTATGTCTCGGCCATTGATTATAACTGGAATGGCATACTTCTGAATTGGGGTAGGTGTAGTATATTTACATTTCTCCAATTTTTCTATTAAAACTTCACGTAAGCCTGAATTTTTGAAAGATTCTATGTGTGTTGGAACAGAGTCACCGCTCACTTTCACTTCAATATTTTGATATTTATCAAAATTCATGCCGACTTCAACACTATTAAAGTCATTGTCATCTAGTTCTGGAGGTATATATGTTGGTCTAGGCTTATCAGACACAGGAGGTTGATCACCCTCACCGCCGAAACCATTTCCATCATCAGCGTTATTATCAAAAGACCTACCTCCTCTACCCCTACCACCTCCTCTACCTCGACCACGTGATAATCCATCTCCTTGATCATTTCTATCAATCCATCCTCCTCCTCCACCATTATTGCCATCATTTCCCCAACTATCACCTCCTTGGGATGAGTCAAAATCATTGTTTCTATTGAAATTTCCTCTTCCACGTCCACCACCACGGCCACCGCGACCACGTCCTCTATTATTTGAACTTGAAGATTCATCACCCCATTCACCGTCAGACATTTTAATCCTAAAAAAAAAATATATATATAAAAATAATTTTAAAACCATTTATAAATGGAAAACAATAGATTATGGTCATGTTAAAGAATATTTAAAAATGAAATATATTTCAAGCATTTATAAATATATTGATTAACGGTGTGTCTACATTGAACGCGATTTTGTGAGCGGACGAGCGGGCGGGTGATGCGATAAAATTCAAAATAGATTTTGTATTTGGAATGTCCAATTTAGATGATGAACAGGCGGACGGACGGGTGATAACAATATCGTTCGTGTCAAAACAAATATTTTTGTTTCAGACGCAAATGACCAGCACTATTTCCTGGACATATAGCGCACGCCTATAGATCGCTCGCTATTAGGACAATCACTCGCTCGCGTCAACTTTTTTCTTTTTACATGAACTTGATAAAGTAGAAAACATATTTTTTAACTGTGCTGAATATTTAATTAAAGATTACAAAAAAATTTAAAACAATTAGTTTAATTGTAGTTGATTAAGTATAATTTTAAGTATAATAATTAAGTAAAAATTTAAGCAGAATTTAAGTTAGATATCAAGTCCAAATGCAATAAAATCTAAAAATATATGAGGACTTAAATTGTTTTATTTATATTAAAATATTATAATATGGGTGCATTGTCGACAGAGGGCGTCATTGGGGGGAGAGCAGACTATTGCAAATGCCCCACTCTAAGAAATTTTAAATAGACGGCAATTCTTTGTCCGATGATCAAATGATTAAATCGGTAAATAATACATTTTTATTTACTACTTTGTACTCAGAAATCAGATAATATTCTCTTTTAAATACACATTCGCGGTTTATTAAAAGTTGGAAAACACTTTATGACAATCGTTATTACGCGAACCTTATAAACTTTATTTTTGGTATAGTATTATACTATACCAAAAATAAAGTTTATAAGTTATATATAGAATTATATACTATTAGTATATAATTCTATATATGTGATCTTTATAAAACAGTTTTCGTGATATCGATACCATAAAAATAAAAACTGTTAAAATCGTTCCTATTCACTAAATTACAAGTATTTATTTAATTAGATTTATATATATAGTAGTACAATAAGTAAATTTGATGATATATAATATAAAACATGGCATGTATACATTGAGGGGGGGATACCGTCCATCAACAGTACCTCCTAATTAGTTTGATGGATTCATATTATAGGGACTGTTTTTTTTTTTTTTGTGTGTGTGTGTGTGCGTGTGTGTTAGGCGAAGGGGTCTCTTGGTCATTTTCTTTTTAATTTTCCTTAGAGGGTTGTTGAGTAAGGTTATAGAGGACATGCGAGAAATAAGAGAGCTTTGGTTTAAGTGCAGTTTGGAGTGGAACTTTTTATGGTGACGAGTTGCTAAATCGTTGACTGTTTGGATTTGTAGATACTAATGTAGTGCGTCGTTGGTCATATACCAAGGGGCACCAGTTATTTATCTAAGACATATGGACTGGAAAGCTTATATGGGTCTTATATTAGATAGTTTGGCTTGGCCCCAGATTTGGATACCATATGACCAAAGGGGGGGGGGGGGGTAATAATCGTCTTATATATTAATATTTTGTTTATAAACTCATAGAAGGAGATAATAATAGACGAAGGAGAGATGTAGGCGTGTATTAGACCGTTTCCTTTTTTATTTAGTGTGATGGGCCCAGGTAAGTCTTTTATCTAAATGAACTCCTAGGTATTTGGTTATATTTTTGATAGGAATTTGTACATTATTTAGTGATAGTTGAGGACATTCTTTTTTACTAAGAAAAAAATTTATTTGAACCGATTTTTTTTCATTAATTTTAATTTTCCATTTTTTAGTCCAGTTGGAAATTTGATTTAAATGGAATTGTATATCATAAGTGGCTATGTTTGGGTTTTTGTTTGATGCTAATATGGCACCATTAAGTTATCAACTTATACACAATATTATTTCTGTTCGTTATAATATTACATACACTGCATGCAAGCAAACGACTTCAATGTACAGTGTACACTAGTCAATCTATTATATTTTAAGCAATTATTTTCACTCTTTTTACTGCACATTATACCGCATATTTTGATGTTTTCAACGCAAATTTTAGTACTTTTTACCGCATCAAGTTCCGAACATTGGTGATAAGTATTGGTTCTGAATTTCTAATTTTCTAAATGTTTTACCATACAAGTTGTAAATTTTATAATATTCAATATACACATAATTATATATTAAAATAATAAATATTTTATTATTTTTGTTTTATATATATATATTTTTTTTGTTATTTATATATATGACATTAATATCAATATATAAAACTGTATCGATATATCGAACCATTATCGTTTTTGCGCAACCCTAGGTGGAACTAGGAATTTTACGCCCGAGGAAAATGTTAAAATTACGCCCAAACATCGATCAATAATCAAATACTCTTCTCGAGAATTTTTTTCTAATAATTAAAAAATAATCATACTCAACAATATTAAACAAAGTTAAAAATATCAAATTGCCAATTAAATACATAAGTAGTTTATATTGGTCATAAACTTTCTGTTAAAGAATTGGTGCTACTGGAGTTGTTTTCTATTTGTTAGAAAATAAACATTAAAAGTTCTACTTACTACTATTTTTATAAAAGAACATTTTAATTAAATAAAGCAAGGGGAAGCAATAACTTTTTAAATTATACTTAGGAATATTTCAAGCATACAAGAGAATACTTAAAAACTTTATAAATAACAAAATAAAACATTATAATAAGCACTTTACAGTCAAAACAATAAATAAATATATATTTTTTTTTAATGAGGTAGAACTTTATTATAACATAAAAATAGATTGTTAGCAAAATGTTTTAATGATTTAAGCAAAGTATGTACATTTAAATGTAGAGAATTAGTTACTTTTGAAGTAAGTAATACTTTCTAATAACTAGGGCTCGGATTCAAATGTCTTAAAAAGATCAAAAAAATGCCCTTTCAAAAAATGCATTTATGACCTAAAAACTCTAAAAAATGACTTAAAAATATCAAAAAATGTATCATTTATTAAATAAATTCAAATTATTATTAAAAAAATGAAATTTTATTCACATTACACTACAAAAAATAAAAAAAATAAAATCAAAAATTGAATTAAAAATTAAATTACATATTTGAATTTCACTATACGATTAGTATTTCTTTTAAGTTATGAAATTTGTACGATCGACGGTTGTCTGCCAATAAGTTTTTATATACTAAAAATGACCTCTCAACATCAACTGAAGTCAGTCATAATACGAGAAATAAGTCAAAAATGTCCTAAAATATAAAAAAATGTATTAAAAACGTCAAAAAAATGCTCTAAAAAGTATAGAATCCGCTAAAAATGCAAAAAATGTTTGTGAGTAGAACACGAGTACCTGAAACAAATTTGTAGCTTGGAAAGCATCGCGTAAAAAATCCCAAAAAAAAGATGCTAATGCATTGAAATCCGATCCCTACTAATAATTTAAGGTACAGAAGACGAACTATACTATTGAGAAGAATAGTATTCCCAAAGTTAGTTATAAATAGATTATTGTAAAATACGTCTTCCTGAATTTCCGGTTATCGATAATTCGTTACGACACTATAAATCAAATGATAAATTAAATTTAAATAAAACCATTTATCAATTAATAATATCGCAAATGAAGCACTGCTTTGGCCCATTTAAACAAAAATGACCTGGCCCAGCCCTAACCCGGTTTCGTTAACACCAAGCTCGGCCCGGGCCGGACTAACCCATCCCGTGCAGAGCTCTACTATGCACGTGTGTAGGTCAACGTTCCATAGCGCACGGTAATTAGCTACGAAAATGTATCGAAAACTCCCATGCAGTGCCGTGTTAAGGGGGGGGGATCAAATGGGGCATTGCCACCGAGCGCCGTAGTTTTTTAAAAGGGGGCGCCCTTATCTGCATTTAAAATGCCACCTGTGCTCAGTGGCCCCGTAGAAAAAATTTTGCCCCAAAGCGCTGAAATGTTTGACACAACGCTCACATGAGCGCGAGGCATCGGACTTTCCACAAACAGTTCTTCCCGATCAACGGCGACATATAAATAAGGGAACATGGCGAAAATAAAAGTAATACATAACATACTTCACAATATTATTAATTCTTTATTATCATTACATTCTTTTTATTATAAATAGCTAGCAGTCTTTTAAAGTATTCGAATAGAAGTATTTTCATATTTTTTTTTGTACTTAACACATTCTAAATACATTTCAAAATTATGTTCGAAGATGTATTCAATATGTTCTTATATTATTTTTTATTATATTTAAATACTTTATTAGAAAAGAAAGAAAAGAAGTTTATTTGTTTATCAATAAATTATAATCCTGATTAGTGGTCATTAATAACATAAAATATAATACAAACACAAAGAACTCGATAAATGGTAATAGTAATTTATATAATCATGTTTATTATACTGCCATATCTCACCCTCTCTTTAAAACTAATCGGATAAAACATGATAGAAGATAAACAACAAATACTCAGTTTAAAAAAGTAGTTAGGTAATTAATTTACCACATTTTCTAATAATGCGAAAGCCAGAAGTGAATTCAAATTAAAATCAATCTAATGATGTACAAAATAATTTTTTTTTCTAATTTATCTAATAAAATGAGTATCAAATAATTCTGCAGAAAATGAAATTTTGAATTTTTTTTCCTAAGAGATCAACAAAGAATTTAACTTCTTTGTAAGATACTCATCTTATAAAAGTTCTTTTAAAAACAATACACATTTACCAAGTAATGATCCAATGTAAAGTATTGTAATATTCCTTGTACTTGAAATTAGCATATAATTAAAAAAAAATGCTTTGTTATGTATTAAAACATTATAAA
The DNA here is from genome assembly GCF_003268045.1 of Sipha flava. Taxonomy (NCBI): domain Eukaryota; kingdom Metazoa; phylum Arthropoda; class Insecta; order Hemiptera; family Aphididae; genus Sipha; species Sipha flava. The sequence goes on from NW_020273605.1 coordinate 1,201,535, forward strand.
AAAAAAAATATATATAATGTAAGCACTATGTTATAACATGTAAGCCATTAAACTAAACTATCTAAGCACTGTTACACAGTAAGTTGTAAAAATAACTAGTTGAAGAAAAACCAACAATAAAGTAAATTTGGCAGCATATGCAAGAGATCCAAATCAATACCAAATTTTATGTACTTAGTCATCAGTATAAGATCTACCATTTCGTACCATCGTATTACTATTTGATTTTTAATGTTGATTTATTTAAGGTAAGATTATTGATGATAATTTATTGTTAAGTATTAATGAAACCTCTATAAAACCCTTGCCAGTATTTGTTACTCTATATTTAATATTATTTTAACACTTAAATATTGTGATACAATCAAATTAACAACAAGGTATATTACAGTAAATTTAGTGTGAAAAGTACAGTTATGGTTAAGAACTCACAATAGTACTCATTAATAACAAACAAATATTAGTATATAATCAAATAACTAAAAATAAAACATTTGTTAGAATTTTAATAAGGAAAAAACATTTTTTTTATTACACATTTATAAATAGTAGTAATATTATATTAATTATTAACTAAATTAAAAATTATTATTCTTTGGATCCAATTATAATAATACTAATACAAGATGAAATTGATTACATAAAATATAAGTAAAATATCCAAATACAATACAAAAATCATATCTTAAATAGAAGTTTACTCATATACACAAATAATAATAATAATCCCAGGCTGGGCAGGTGAGATACCAGGAGTTTCCAATGGGCCACTTTTACTCGTTGGATAGATTTTTTATTTTTTTAGGTTTATCTATTTAGGCCCATTGTGTTGACAGATATAGACGCATTTTCTAATACAATTGCATTAGAAACTGTCTAAAATTAAATAGTCTTTTAACTTTCAAATATCTCAAAATAATATACAATAATTTTATATGAAAATATACGTATTTTTAAGGGTTGTTTTTTTACCTTTGATATATCAAGTGTATATCATATAAAATGGGGTGTTTTTTTCTTTCCCCGGTACAAATTTATGACCTAGTCCGGCTCTGATCCCAGCAAAAGATTAAAATCTTGTAAGCCTCTTAGAAAGCTAGCTTAAAAATTTATAAATTAAAACTATAACCTTAACACTAAATTAACTGATGAATGAAGACTAAATGACCCTAATAAAAATGACATACCACAATGCAATTGTGGACATGTTACTCAAAATAAAATATCCAGTACACAACATATAAATAGGAATGAAATTTCTCTATAATGTTACAGCAGCGGCAAGAAACTGATCAACTAACCTGGACATTAGATTTAGGACAGTGCAAATATTGTCTCAACTTCATCAATTTTTGATTGAAAAAATTTAAATGACATCAGAAATAATGCAAAACAATTAACATTTCTACGATAAATGATTCATAAAATGTTTTATTTTTATTTATTTAGTTACATATTTTTCTTTCTTTTTTTTCTCTCTACATTTTTATAATTAATTAAATATTATTATTGAATTAAAATCAAAAGGTAGGCACATAATTACTTATGATTATAAGATTTATGATTTTTATAATTGATATAATTCAGAGCTTCCTAAACTTTTTCGACTCAAGGCGCCCTTTTTATTTCAAGGTTTTTTCAGGGCGCCCTTTTTATTTCAAGGTTTTTTCAGGGCGCCCTTCTCTAAGTCATATTATGACTAATCATAAGGAAAATGTTAGACCCGGTAGTATTTCATGACAGCGCAGCGCCCTTATACCTACATCACGGCGCACTAAGGCGCCGCGGCGTACACTTTGGGAAATTATGATATAATTGATTCATAAAATATGCATAATTTAAAAAATTGTGAATCAGTTAATCAGTTTAAAAGATATTTTTATCAAAGACATTATTATCATGAGATATTTTCACAAAAAATATTTTGACATTAAACCAAAATTGCACGATATATTATTAAAATTAATAATAAAAACTATTAATTTCATTAATTAAATTAATTTGAATAGAAAAATAATTATCGAATTAATGTTGATAGTATAATTATATTATTGTAAATAATTTAATAGTATAATTTAAAATTGTAATATAAACCAAGTAAAACTAAGCAGTCCACACTAGGTAGTATAATTTTTTTCACAGTTTAAATACAATAAATGTAGGTATATAATATATATTAATAAATGAAAAAGAAGTTCGCGATATCAATAAAGTTGGAAAAGCATGCTACATATAAAGCAGGGACGGGTTTTAACACTAACCAAGGGAGGGCTAATGGAGGTTTAAGAATTTAGTTAGTTCGTTTTTTAAATCTATATAAAATTTTAAATTACAGAATATGTTTTTGAGTCCCTCATAAATCATTTTTTCACAATAATGACGAAGTTTAAATAGTTATATTATAGGTATCAATTTTAATCTGAAACCATTTTAAAATATAGGTAAATATATATAATTAACAACGAAAGTGTGGTAATTATTTCTAAAAAAAATGTATAAAATAAGTACCAGAATTATCAATGACCATTGACGATTTTATTATAATTATTAATATATAATAATACTTTGCTTTGTAAAATAGATAGCTTAGTCCCAGGGGGGGGGGACTAATGCCCCTTAGCCACCCCCTTAAACCCGCCCGTGATACAAAGTACACAGTACAAAGAATAAAAAATTACATTTAAGTTTATTTATTAAAACAATAACATTAATAAATTAAATATAAATTTAAAATTATGATTAGGTATTTCTAATTATTTCAGACTGTTAATTTTTATCTTAATGCGAATATTTTATGTATATAATGGCTTATTTCTTAACTTTATAAGGATATTTTCCTTGTTTTTAGACTATAACTGTATGCTTATTTAGTCATTAATAAAAGCATGAACGAGCCCTAGCATTTGTTATAAATAAGGCCGAGGACTTATGGTTTATACATATTAACCTAGAAAGATCGCAAAGCAATGATAGCGATGTATAATTTTGTTTCACAACGAAATAGAAATACAACATTGAACTACCTATTAGAATAAAAAAAATACTTAAATTTCAATAAATTCGAATACTCACTTTATTTTTCTAATGCATACATAATTTGAAATGTTTAAGTACTATAAGTTCTCAACCTTAATTTTAATTAAAAGAACGCGGTGAAAAACTTTCTAAAAACACAACCGCTAATGGTTGACATTTGACGTTAACCACATGGTAGTGTTGACCGAAGTGGAAAAATTTAATAAGAATTATAAATAAAATAAAAAAACAATAATACTTACGAGTCGGGTTGAAAGACGTTCTAAAGCGAGAAAAAATTAAAAACGGATCGGCCGGCGTTGAAACGGGCGAAGAAAAAAAAATAAACGTGGAATAGGCAATTTACGGTCAAGTGCGATAAATATGTCGGACGGATAGTTGCAACATGCGAGCGGACGAAAGAGCAAACACGAAATAACGATGATGGCCGGGAAGGGAAGCTCAGCGGCAACGGCTAATAGACTTGGAAAGAAAACGAACGGGTGGTGCATCAATGATCAGCGCGGTGTGTTCACGGTTCGCGGGGTATGTTGTTCAACAATAGATCATGGAAAGAAGAAAATCCGAAAGGGAAACTTCTTTGCGTGTCCGGTTCGCGTGAAAATAAACACTGACATATCCCCAAAAAACCCGCCGTTCCAAGAATGCGACCTGGCGGCGCCGAACGGCGTTGCGTCGGAATCGAGATGTGATCGCGAACGACGACCACCGGTTTCGTGTTATCTGAGGTTTATTTTTGTTTTTCCCCAGAACCGGCAAGTCCACCGACGAACCTTTTTTATGTACGTGTACGGATATAATTCGTATGGTTCGATAGAAAACGATAATAATAAATCGAGATTATTCGCATAATCATTACTCAGGCAGTTATTTAGAACATTTCGGCCTACACTTTTAATTTTACAACACAAAACAATCAATTATAATGTGTATTATAGTTGATTTTATCGCTACGATTCGAATCGCACATCGTTATTCTACATATTAAACATTTTATGAAATAATGTCTGGTAGCTGATGGATAATTTGTGTATTTCAAATATTGATTCGTGGATCGTTGTTGCGCACTTACAAGCTAAGTTGTACTACTCGGTTGCAGTCGATTCGCAGTCAATGTTTTCGTGTGCGTTGTATTTTGGTATTTTGTGCATCGGTAAGTTGTCAAAATTACGCAAGTTCGGACCGGTCCGCATACGGTTTCTTTTGTGTTCGCCCACACCGCATGCGTTCGGACAGGGAAAACCGTGTGTGCGGCGCACGTATCCGACGACTTTTTCGTAGTTTATTTCATAAGTCAGTTTTTAAAATTAATACTACAGAACGTAACTGTATCGCGCTCGACAATGGTTTGTAGTTTAGCGATATAATAAGACCCTATTGTAGAACGCACACCGCATGATATACCATTGTTACAATTGATTTATGACGAACAGCCATACGCACATGTGGAACTAGGGATTTTTACACCCGAGGAAAATGTTTAACATTACGCCCCATCATATATCAAGAATCAAATACCTCCTTCCGTACAGTTTTATACTAATAATTAGCATACAATCGTACTTATTGAGTTTTAAATACATTATCAGTTACAAATTTAAAATATCAAACAAATAGGCAATAATATATTATATAATACAAAAATTACACCCTCTAAAATCGTACTTACGGATATGAATCCCCGTCACCCCATTTTAATTCCGCTAGAACACACTGATATATTTTATTTTACATAAATATTTTTAAATATTATATTGCCGGACATTAATGTTCCTCTCAATACATTAAAAGTAATTAAAAAGTATATTATTCAATAATGTGTTGGTTTTGTCCCGGTTTCGCCTTGTAAATGGCATGTAAATGGCAATGCATGGCAACCCTACTCAGAATGTGGACACCGTGTGTAAGATCTTACGAAGCGTAGATAAATTTGCCACGGCAGCGTTATCTTATACGGTATAATGATATACTGTGTATTCAACATTTTAAACGTAAATATTGCTTGAGAGTGATTCGAGAATTTCCCTTATTCGACGAAAACGTCAGTCTGCTTATCAACGTTTTAACCGTTTCCCATGTATTATGAACCAAATGAAATATTATTGGCATTGCTGTCCATGCATTCTAGTTCATAATTAATCTGTAAAATACGTTGGAGCAATATATATATATATATATACATACATATAGTTCTCGCCCGTCGACAATTGTATTACTACCATGTGTTGAAAAAATCTGAAAGTATGTGCGTCCTTTTTATCTACAGATTGTTATTGAATATCCGTTCACAAATAAATACAATATGCTGAGAAATGAGAATGGATTACACAAACAGAAATTTGTTATACTCCGGACATTTTATTTCGTATAGTTCTGTATTTGAACGTTAAGAAAACAATTTTTATCACTAATATGTTTCTCTCGTGTGTATTTATTTTTATTTTTGCTTTTGTCAGTAAATAATACTGTTGGCGCACAATAGTGTATAATGTATAATATGTATATTATAATTTAAGACCGGATATAATTGCATTAAAAATATCTTAAGATTGCACTAAAAAGATGCCAAAATTGCAATGAAAATTTATCAAAATTGCAGTATAAATATGTTAAAATGTCAATGAGAAATATATTAAAATTACATAGTAAAATCATATCTAATACATTTATTAATTACTTAAATAATATTATAGATATTAATATAATATTTACAAAATATATTATTTTTCTGAATTAAAATTTATAATTTTATATATCTCTAAATTGTGTTTTTGAAAATTGTATCGTCTGTTACTTAAAATATGTTTATACAATAAACGTTCAATTTCTACACTTGTTATCGATGAATATTTAAAAATATTGGCGTTATATCTAAACATTTTGATTTCCTGTCATGATCTCAGAGTAAGTTTAAATAGTTTTATTTCCTTCATTTTTTTTAAGACAAATTTTAATATACCTTCTACTATTTTCTCATTGGGACCTGAAATATTTTCAATTTCACTTAATATGTTTACACTATTAAGTAATTGACTATTTGATTCTTCTAAACTTGTTAGTTTTGTGGATAACTCTGTTAAATATAATCTTAAAAATGCTAAACTGTAGTTAACAACATGTAAAAATTTACGCCGTAATTATATTTTTTTTGTAAAATTACTTTAGAAATAATAATTTGTATATTTTACCGCGTGGAGTATACAAAATTTGCAATAATTGCAAAAATTTCAAAATCGTTGAAAATTCCAAAAAATTGTATTATTAAATTAAATAGGAAGACTGTAATTGATCCGATTCGTGTACATATTTGATCAGATTTGATTTACCTGGTTAGTCAATAAATAATTGCAATATCTATTAAATCCGGTCTTTAATTATGTGTATATACCTACATAATTCTTTTAACGATTCATACTGACCACGTATATTACTTTTGCTCGGCATAAATATTGAACATTTTTATGATATATCTATTCTCGGATATCATTCTGTAATCCCAGACACTAACGATTAATTTATAAATATAGGTATACATGTACTAAATGACCCCGGAACGTCTGAATGTATTTTACCGATATAAACTCTTAATTCACCATTTATCAATAGCCATTTACATCAATTTTTGCATGCCACAGTTTTCAGTATAATTATACACGAATAGACACACAAAAACACACCATAATAGTTCATCTTTATTGACGTTATATTATCATTTACAAAAAGAAAATTTCTGCCGACGACTGGCAAGTAGGAAAATAACATTCTAAAAATAACTTTAATGTTAATTATTGTTCAACGTATTTCGCCTATATTACATTTATAGAAAGTATTATAAAATTATATAATTAATTAAAATCCAAATTCGTATCAAAAGTCACCATAATTTCGGATTATTTTTATAACGAACGATGTTATAACGTAATTCATTCTTCACAATTTACACTTTAAACATACTCGTGTACATTATTATACATAACAACTTAACAATTTCAAATCTTAAAACAATAATTCCGTAAAACAAATGTAATAATATTTTGATTTCAATGATTTTAATGATTTTATAATATGGCATACATATATTACTAGACTACTATCTAACCTTAGAATTTATTATATTAGATTATATGAAAACAATCTTGTTCTTTGTACTTTTTTAATTAATTAAATCAATTACTAAAAACATATGTTTTAAACACGCGAATGTAATCTTTTAAAAAAAATTGTATAATTGCTTTTTAGAATAATTTTCAGGAAAATTAGAAATGTAATGAAATTAAATTAATTTGAATTGTAACAAATAATAACTGTTAACAATTGTGATCAATTAAAGACACTTAATTGAATAAGAGCGCAACAAAAAGAGGTCACATAATTGTAACTGTTGATTTTTCTAAGTGTAAATTACCACCAATACCGTAAAAAGTATTCTTTAAAAGTCTATTCATTGAACTTGTCTCAGTCTTAGCACTTAACAACTTAACATTATTGTGGTACCGTTGAGTAACCGGTGACACGCTACAATTTTAACAAGAACACAAGATTATTTAAAACTGCTATAATTTATAAATGATTTGTCATATCTCTAAATTCATGTCATAAGTAATAAATATAAATAAATATATGTATATAATCGATTGTCATATTTTATCTATTCATTCGTTCACTAATATTTCATCACGAGTTTTGAATGTGCGAATACATATATCAAATTATTTTATTTGTCGGATTATTGCCTCATTTTCTAATCTTTATATATATATACATAAATTAATACATTTAATACCCACTTTTTTGTTGAATCTGTTTTAAAGCATAAAAGGTTGACTTAGATAGTTTGCTACTCAATGTCCAACAAAAGTTGATATAACTAATTAAACTTGATACTTCGATTTTCAATTTTAGTATTCAGGAGTAAGGTAAAACACAATATGGTAACTAAAGAAAATACTTCAGGGTTTCAGCCCCCTCCCCCAACTATTTAATCTGTCAGATAAATTTTTATTAATCAAATAAAAAATTAAATTACACATTATTCATAACTAGAATACTTGTTGCTATTGCGGAATGTGTTGTATTATTGTATTGTTTAGTATGTAGCTTATGCTAGTCTGTAAATGTAACTAATTTAACTGATATTACTGATTAGGTAATATATATTTACATAAAACATAATATTTCAAATGACTTTTTTCTGTACAACATTTGTAATGTATTTTGGTATATATACTTATCTATTTGGTCTATCCTTAACGAATATACGAATAGATAAAAATACAAGATTATATTCAATATAATATGTATAGTATTAAAAATACTAATATTTATAATCAATGGTATAACTAATAGGAACAAAAATAAAAAAGTAGATTTTAACTACAAGGACAAGCTTGTTATTTCTTATAGATAAGTGTATGTGTAAGAGATTATACCCGATGTGTATATACGTATATTATACGTATTTACGAGTTCGTAGATAGAAGAAACAACAGATATGTATTGTTCCTTTGCCCTATTTTACTATTCAGCCAAAATTACGTAATAACCTAATTCGTTGTTGGTTACAAGTAAATATATAGGTGTTCTTGTCGTATGCGGTTTACTATATAGCACACTTATCGGGTCTAGGACATTTCGCCGTGGACATTTTCGCCGCCGGACTACTCGCTGTCGAGTTAGTAGTATTCGTTGCGAAAAGAACCTCCCCACGAAATATTAATATTACCAATAATCTACTTATCATTAAATATTTATAAATAGGCTTAGGGACTTATAGCTCTAAAAAATACACATATATGTATGCAAATTGCTTCTAAAAACATTAAAATATACATTATAATATGCATTTATATGCATTAAAAAAAAAATAAATAACCACATAGTACACAAAATAAAACGTGTCCATCGAATGTAAATGTATCTTTAAACTCCAAAACTTAACTTTGCAGGCGTCTACTCGTAGACTGTTGTACTTTCGGCATTACACAATGTTATAAAATATACTTGTATGACGTTTTATGTATGATAATAATGATCGACTGAACTGAACACTAAACAAATAATCTATTATTCTATATTGAATAATATGTTTATCAACATCCGGTCGATATCCAGCGGGTTATATGGTCGATACGGGTTTATAGTTTATTATTTATACTTACACAAAAATTATACCGAGATATGAGAGGTAGTTTGCAGATCAGCATATTACTGAAAATATTAAGTACTCTTAGTATATTTTTTTTTAGTAAGGTTGAAATATATATATATATATATGTTATAGTAAAAGATGTTAAATTTATTTTTACGTTATTAAGTAGCAATTAACGTTAATAGATAATAATGAATATTTTACAAGGTTTATAACGCTAATAACTAAGGATTTACGTTAATTCCAAATAATATTAGTTAATCATGTTATTTGTTCTTAAATTATTATATTATTATTTATTTTCACATGACAATGAACTGTGAAATTTTGGTTGCATAATTTTCTAACTAATCGATAGGTGCATTTATTTGTTTTGTACTTCATTTTACAGTGACATTTTTGATAGCCTTGTATGCCCATAAGACTACTACATCCTGCTACTTCTCGAAATGTTATTTCTTTTTCTATAGATGATTCAACCAGGGTTTTGAGATCAAGCAAAATTTCTTTGCATGGCACAAATTGAGATCTCATATACTTGTGTTTAAGAAAATCATTTTTGGTAACCAATTTAAATATAAATACATAAATACCTATACATTTCAATTTTGTATTTTATTTTACTTACATAATTTATAAAAGACGTTGTCAACATTAGCAATAACTGCATATAAATTGCGTGGGGATCCACGGACTCTGTCAATATCAGATATGAAAATATGAACAGTTGTTCATACTTCCAAATCTTGATATTTTTTGTTTGATTATGTCGTCAGCTTTTCGGCTTGCTTTTTTAAACATTGAATTGAATTATTTCTTTCATTTATAATATTTTCTTGACGTTTATTGACTAAAATAAAACGTAATATTTAAAATAATAATAAAATATCCAAAATGCAAGGGTCGTGTGATGTACAATTTATAATTATTATTTATTACTCGTATTTTTTTTTCAAAGGAGCAATGAAAAGTTTTATTCTGCATTTTTTTTAATTTTTTTTAAAATCAAAATCGATCCGTCCCATTTTAATTTTTTTTTATGTTAAGTAATACCCAAAAAATAAATTTCAAAATAAAATAAAATTTATAATTTTAAAAAAAAATTTTAACAAACCAATACATTTCTCGTCTCTGATCTCATTATCCTCATTGTTTTCGGGCTGTAGCATTATTTTTTCAATATCTTCTTCCACACTATAATTACAAATTTCGTTTACTGGAATGCCAACTGATGCTAATCCAACTCTTGCTTTGCACCCAAACATTGCTTCGTAAGGAGACCTTCCAATGCCTTTAATATTGAATTTGATAGAAGAAACATTTTTTAACAATATTATATATTTAATATATAATACAAAATGGTATTTATACCTAAATATAATGCTCGGTTTTTTTGAAATTGTATAAACTGTAAACCCGAAGGTCAATCTTTGCTTTTATTTTGTGCCATCCATGTTGCTAGCATGTCTTCGACGTCATGGTTAACTCTCTCCACAGACCCTTGGCTCTGGCTGTATCTAGGTTTGCCATGCACTATTTTTATATCTGGCCACATGGAATGAAACTCAATGATTATTGAATTAACAAATTCTCGGCCATTTTTTGAATGTAGAATGGCCAGTGCCCCGAAAGTTATATAAATATCCAACAAATTGTGCACGATCTCTTCCGCAAGTTTATTCGATAAAGCTCTAGGTAATACGAATTTCGTAAGATGGTCTTGATAATTTAAAATGAAGCGGAATCCATTAATATTTTTGATTGCATATCAATTAAATCAATTTGAGCTCTTGAATTGAAAGTGGAATGTAAAATAGGTTTTAAAATTAAGCCATTTTTGGAATTTGATGACTTTTTTTGGCAATGTGTACATAGATTTAAATATGCCATAATAGTTTCGTCCATGATATTGCAATATTTTGATTTTAATTCAGAATCCATTCTACCATACCATGGCCAATAGTAGAATGAGTCGAATGCAAAATATTGAACAACTCGTCAATTGTAACGTAATAGAGTATAGTATCATAATTTACAGGTTTAATAAGACGCTCTTTATTATTGTTAAAATATCATATTTACGTACCATTCGATAATCTTTCATCGACTTTTTTTTCTCCTGATATTTTCAACACAAATGTTGAATGTTTTAATTGTTCAATACGAATATTGTACCTACTCATCAACGGTTAGAAAGGAGTTATTATCACTACGTTTTTTTTAACCATATCAGAAATAATGTTGTTAAATTTATTTTTCATTTCAAGTTCGTCCATAAATGCATTACATTTATTATTGTTCGATAAGATATTATATTTTCGTTCGATGATTATAATAAAGACTCGGGTGCACAGAACGCGGTATTTATTTTAGGGCACATTTAAAAAGTTTACAAAAGGAGTAAAATTGTACCTAAGAGTGTTCAATCAGTGGCGTAGCCAGGATTTTTAAATGGGGGGGGGGGGCTAACCATTTTTTTGGATAAGTAAGGTAAGAGAGAATATGAGAATTCACCCTTAACCTCCCCCCACCATCTACCACCAAGTTTCTAAACGTAATTCAAGCATTTTCATTAAAAATATTTATTAATATATAATTTATAATAATAATAATAATTTTGGTTTCAGTGTTCAGTCACTTGCTCCACTCTGACAGCTGCATTCTCTTAGGCGAATTTCTGGCAAATTCAGTTATTGTTTCACTTTCATCGAGTTGCTCTTTTTTATTTATATTAGCCATAGCTAACCCATTCAGTCTGTTTTCCGACATGGTGCTTCTTAAAAAAATTTTTATGCGATTAAGTGCTGAAAACGTTCTTTCCGGAGTGAAAGAGGTAACTGGTAACGTGGCGAATAATTGTAAAAGTATTTTAATGTTAGGTCGAAGATTGGTGCGATGAGAGGGTGAATCAAGAGCAGAATTCGGTTTTGGAATAGTATTTTGACTCCATTGTTGCCTCCATATGAACAGGTCAGCCCTGATTGTTGATGAGGTATCATCATGGAGATCTTGGACATATATTTTAGCAGCTTTTATAATATTTTTATCGTCGTACATATTTAAATTGGCCGGAATAAGTCCTTTAAGTGATATACCATCAATAAGCCTTTGATTAAAACGAGCATCCATTGATTCTATTAAATAGTCAATATACATTATACATATAAACATCGCTCATGGGGGGCTATAGCCCCCTTAGTCCCCCCCCTGGCTACGCCACTGTGTTCAATGTATGTTAGCATTTATAAAAGAGAATAGTTTAGTTGAAGTATATCCTTATATTGATATTGCTCTAAGGATGCTACTTAAATGCTTAAGGATACACCTTAAAGTAATTGTTGAACGGAAAAATAATTTTCTACATTAAAAAGGGTCAAAACTTATTTAAGATCAACAACGGGAGAAAATCCTCTTAATTAATTAACAACCCTCAACATTTAAGCTGATTTAACGAAAACTATTAATTTTAATGATATTATTGAACATTTTTCTTCTCAAGAGTCAAGAAAAAAATTATAAGCTATCGATTATTTTATTATATATAATTAATAATAAATATAATATATGTAATCTAATAAAAAACCATGTATTGTTAATCATTGTGCATATAATAAGTGTTAATTTCGTTTTCTATATTTAATATATATGTATGTATATATATTTTTTTAAAAAAGGAATATTCACTTTGAAAAAAAAAACTAGGTTAACGTTAGGATATGTATTACTATAAAATTATCTAACACAATATCGTAAAACAACTGATTTATAATATGTTTCATAAAATTATTTTTTTTATTGCTTAGCTTTGAATTTATATATATATTTTTTTTTTTTGATAAAGGGGAAGGGCGGAAATATTATTTTGCCCTGGGGCGCGTATATATTAAATGCGCCACTGCTCACCACTGAGTGTATATTTTTATCATGTTTTTCTCATTTATTTTTACAGATTGGCTTTATGTTATAGGTATTTATTATGTTACGGATAAAGTCCAAAACAAATGGTGAACATATTTTATTATATAACCCGGGTAAATCTTATCCATGTATATAATGTACTATTTCTTAAATATATGAATTATAAAGCCGGTATTAAACTGGTTCGAAATTGGTTGCCTGACAAAAGGCCAACAAATATCCGAAATAATAATTGACTGATGAAATTGGAAAAGTTTGAAACAGTATTATATGCCCGGGGGTGCCAAATTTTAAAATACGAGTCTAGCCCGTCATAACTATAGGTAGCAATGCTGGATTGGCACGGCAGTTACCGAGTAAAAATCGGTGGACCGCATACATAGGTACCTACATGAAATCGGACAGGTGTGCGGTCGAACACAATCACTTCTCAAAATTAAATAATGCATATATAGAATTATAACGTAAATACGTATTATTGTAAAAATATTATAATAAGGAATTTATAAATAATTAAGTCTCGATAAGCAAGTTGTATAGTGTAATGTATTGTATGTATTGTGTAATGTTTAATGTGTATGTAATGTAATATATATGTGCGTTCAATTGGTATAATTTTAAAACTATTAACTTCACTATTTACAAAAAACCATTTTTATTCTTTATTTATAAAAATATAATATTCTATTAACTACTTGTAGGTAATAGCCTAATAGAGTACCTAGTATACGCTTATACGAGTACTATATATTATATTACCTACATGTGGATAAGTCAATTTTTTAACATTCCAATTTAATTATCTCACTTTACAATATACATATTATGTACTTATCAATTCCGATTGGGTATTTTTTTTTGCTATGTCGGATAATTTATGTATGTGTATTTATATATTATATTCTGCAGGTTTATATTATGAGAATACATTTATTGAAATCAAACACATATGTGTAGCAACATTATTAACCTAAACTGTCTGAAATTATTCAATTTTAACGACCTATAAAAAATGTTATTAACTTATATAATATATATTATAACATGTTGCTATTCGTTGAATTTGTACTGAATACTGAATAATGATAAGAAAATATTAAAAAAAATTTGGCTAAGAGCTGTCAGTTTATAAGTGGGGCCGTTAATTTACAGAAAACTCGGTGTGCTGATTTGTTCAATTCAGCCCCGATAAAGGGGAAATTGACATTTTACCTTAATCTTACTTACTTAATATTCAATTTTCAATTGGAGAATCAGTGGGTATATTAATTAAAAGTGCAGTTTTTTTTTAGCTTCATTCAATGCATTTTTAAGACCATTTTCTCTTATATTTTTAATGCATTCATTTAAACCTTCTAAACTTTTGGTTGCCACATCGATAGTTTGATTTTGATTCTGTAATGATAAATTTACTTTATCAATTTATTCTAGAATAGAATCCCAGAAATGAAGGAGAAATAAAAACTTGAAATTTATATGTTTTAGAATTTTTTGAGCAGATGTTATTGTATTTTTATTAAAATCTAACATGTGAATGGTATTAACTATGCTTGAACCATTAACTGAAAAATGTAAACCGCTTATGCGTTCTATTACAGTGTAACTCAAGCCCGTATTTATAGGAGGGAGGCACGGGTAGTCACATGCCCGGGGGTGTCAAATCTCAGGGGTGGCAAAATATTTTAGCAAAATTAATTTTATAAATGATGTACCTAATGAAAAAAAAAAAATAAAACAATAAGACAAAGAAAATAGTTTGTTTTATTATATTATAATTTGTAAATTAAAAAAAAAAAATGTATTTTTATTATATTATAATTTGTTAGTTAAAAAAAAAGGAAATTGTATGTTTTATTATGTTATAATATGTTTAATTTGTTAATTAAAAAATTATTAAGCGATTTTCATTTATAAGTTATATTTTTATATTAAAGAATCTCGATTATGACGAAATAATAAGTGTTATATTATTATTATTTTTTTTTTTTTTTTTGAGGGGGTGGGCATAAATTATATGTCCGGGAACGCCAAATTTTTAAATATAGGCCTGGTGTAATTAGTTATTTGTGCATTATTATTCAGTACGAACCCATAGTTTTCTTAATCTCTGCAATCGTACTACCGGTGTCAATATTTCATAATTATAATAGGAGTTATTGTAATACTTTTAACATTATTTATGTGGACCCCCCCCCCCCCCCGTGTAATAGTAATCGTAAAGTAATCGTAAAGAACATTTATATATACATAAATGTCCGTAACAGAGAATCGATAGAGAAAAAACGTAAATATTTGATAAACAATTAATACGAATAAATTATGGTTTGGCAATATTGGAAAATTAATGAAAAACTAATATGTATTTTTAACAGGAACTTGAACCTACTGACGAAAGGCTTAAATATTTTTTGGGGAGGTTAAGTCCACCTTTATATATATATACATATTCGCCTATGTGTCTTAAAAATTACAATATTTTTACTTTCTTCAATAGGTACAAACTATGTATAATGAGTTATCTCTAGTGATAACAGATAACATAAAACTGCGTCATGTCCATTATACTTCAATCATTCATTTTGCAGTAAATATAAATTGATATAATTAAGCGATAATAATGGAGGTCAAAAATTTAGTCAATATTAATATCGTTCCAATAAACAAATTTTTCCATCTAAAAATATCATATTAATATAAATTGGCATAAAATAATTCCATTAAAGAAATTAAAATATTTTGTCAAGTATTTTTAATACCAATCTGTTAAAATGAAATTTTGAATATTGAGTGTATCATAATTAAATGAAAAGTTTTCTTAACACATATGTATATTAAAAGTTCCTTTAGAGTATATTAAAGTCATAAGATATAAGACAAAAATGTTATGCTATTTCACGTTCCTTTGATTGCATACTTTTATGAAATATTATTGAATAAAAACAAACTACCACGAACTATATAATATTGAGGAAGTTTGTAGGAAAGAAACAATTTCATTATTATAATTATTATTATTAATAATAATAAAATTGGAAGTTTTATATTAACGTTTCAGCATATACAAAACTGAATAAAATTACAGTTTTCAAATACTATAAGTGTATTATACTTTTAGTGTAAAATATCGTTAATATTTTTATTGGTTTCATCATTTTTAAAAATTCACGGTTTTCAAATGTTTTTATGAAATATTGATTTATAATCATTCGTTTGTTAAGATTATTACGTTTTACAAATTACCAAATTATATATCATTTTTGTCAATTTATGACGAAAATTAATAGTTAAAATTGTCTATAAATTCTATTATTTCATATTATATCCCTATGGTTATTAATTATATTATTTATCTCATAATAAATAATTTTAATGATTCATATTTATTTAACAAACAATTTTATTTAAAAAAAAAATCATAAGGCTATCCTGATATACCTATTTATAATTATTCTAAACAAAAATGTATAGAAATGAAAAAATGTTGATAAATAATCCTACTATCTCGTTAATAACTGATCCAAGATTGTAAGTGATTCCAAATAATATACGCATAACCGAATATTTTCCTTTATGTTTGAATAAATAATTTCTTGCAGGGCACAAGAAATAAAACGAGAAAATGACGAAGCAATTGCTAGACTAAATTACATAAAAAGAAAAAGAAAAACTTTGTATTCAGATATGATAGCACTTACCGCTAATATGAAAGCATTTGATGAATACAAAAAGAAGGAATCAATAAAAATAAAAGTACATGGTATAAAATATGTATTTATATGATTCGAAAATATTGAAAAATTCCTATAACGTAGTTTTCTAGTCTGGGACTACATTCTGTTGTGAATTTGTGCACAATATATACTTGAATATCAGTGGCGGACGCAGGGAGGTTTTGGGGGTTCAAACCCCCTCCGAAATGAATGAATGATTAATTAAACGTAGTTATTCTATCTTATGTACCTTAAAAAAAATGAATTGTTCAAAATAAGATTAAAATATGCTAGAAAAAAAAATGTTTTTTTAAGAAAAGTGAATTAGTAATAATTTGTAATTTTCCAAACGTTCTAAAAGTTATTGACACTTAAAACATTATTATTATTATTATTATTCCATAATGGCAATACTTCGTAAAAATAATGCGTGTTTGTAAGTCGCTTATTATCAGTAAATAAAAATAAATAAATATACGTAATCGATATAATATTATTTACAATGGTACATTATGATTGACAGTTTCCCTAAATTTTGAGTTGTATGGTCATTTGATAACGATCGAAAATAGTTAATCTATAGTCAATACCTAGTCAATTATTTCAAATTAACGGTAATCAGGCCTGTATTTAGAGGGGGCACTGGTAGGCACATGTTCGGGGACGTCAAGTCTCAGGAGTGGCAAAATATTTTAGCAAAATTAATTTAAAAAATGATTTACCTAATGAAAAAAAAATTAAACAGTAAAAAAAATAAAATAGTATGTTTTATTATGTTATAATTTATTTAATTTGTTAGTTAAAAAAAGTATTAAACGATTTTCATTTATAAGTTATATTTGAATATTAAAGAATCTCGATTATAGACGAAATAATAAGTGTTATATTATTATTATTTTTTTTTTTCGGGGGGGGGGGGGGGGGGCATAAATAATATGCCCAGTTGCGCCGAATTTTTAAATATGGGCCTGACGGTAATTATTCTTATTTTTTCGACCCCCCCCACCCGAAATTTTTTTCTGCATCCGTTCCTGGTGAATATATTTCCTTCCTATTGCCACCTTTAAAATAATCATTGTAAATTATTAGGTGGACACACAGTAAAGTGAGCTCTATGGTAAATAGGAGGTGACTTGTACTGCTGATTCATAAACAAACTCAAATTGTTCTCAAAATATTTTTTTCACAAATGAGTTGAGTTGAATTTTCAAATTTCAAAAATATTATCAAAATTAAAATTGTGTTTGGAATCATAATTGAGTATACAAAATGAATTATCAATCTTTTGAGTGTTTTATGGTTTTATAAATAAAATTGTATTGTTTTTTAATATAAGTAATCACAGTCAAATATATGACATAATTTATGAAAAATAAATAAAATAAAATAAAATGAAAAAGGAAGTAGAAGTTTTCATGTGTAAGATGATACTTTTCCTTATTCCTACGGTGTGTCTGAGCTGTAAAATAAACATAAACTATAACACAGTGGTCTTAAACACGCAGTCCGCGGACCATATGCTACCTACGAGTCATTTCGATGTGGCACGCAATGAATATTTATTTCTTCAACAATTTTGATTATTTTTTTTTTTTTTTTTGTTATATAAAATATTTTATTTTTTGACAGCTTGGTACAAAAGAAGAGTTGTCAAGTATATTTCTGCTAGATAATAAAAATAAATTATTATAATTATAAAAAAAAAATCAATACACAGTACATTGTCCATTTTTGTCATGTTTATAATTAATCAAAGAAATACATTTTATCTGAATTTATTTTGTTTATTTTAGATTGAATATTAAAATGAGTAAAAAAAAAAAGTGTTTTGCCCATGAACCTATGACGAAAATATATATAGCCCGTCGGTAATTTGAATTTGAGACCACTGCTATGACATAATAAAATTCGTTATAATTAATTCAACATTCGAGTGTTCAGATTTACAAAAACAATGAAAGCAAAAGCATTTTATGGTTTTTTTATTAACCAATCGTAATACTGTAATTAATTATGGTTTCGTTAATCGTTTTGGGATTGGAGAAGTGGGAGACAAAGCACCACTACTATTTGCGTCCCCTAAACGGAAGGGAATTCACCGTAGTATGCGGAGAAAAATTTTATCATTATATATATGTGCTTTGCTATTTTCAGCACCTCTTTGAAACGATACCTGAGTGTAAGAATGCTGTCGATGAAAGCATACGAAAGCAAGAAGATCATCATAAGAAAATTATGCAATTGAGAAATTCTACTGACAGATTGAAAAAAATCCAACACCTGGCTACTACCCGTATTGAAAAACTTCGTCCTTTTGAAGTACATATACGAGTTGACACTTTCTTATAAAAATGATAATCACGATGATTTAAGAGTATTTGTAAAAACCATTGAGTATTTAACAAATATTGTGTAATACAACAATTATAATAATAATAATAATAATAATAATAATAATAATTATTATTATTATTATAATTAATTATTATTGGACATATTAATATCTTAAAAACATGAATTTTACGTTCAGGAATTAATTTCAAAAGTCATTGAAAACAATCCTCGGTATAAGAATGTATACGATATTATTAACCATATCGAAGAAATGTCCGAAACAAGAAAAAACCAAAGTTTGCAATCACAACTTCCACATCAGATCAGTTCTGAAATACAAAAAAAACCTGATGAGTACAACGAAAATAAAAAAACCTATTCAAATCCTAATGTAAGAATAAATTGTTTAAACGTTGATTTAAAAATATATAGTTACACTTGCCGATTGCTATTAAAATATCAACGTATTATTATTATCATCATTTATAATCGAATTATAAAAGCAATATTACTATATACTGTATACTTCTTTTTAATACTAAATATATGTTTTTTGGATGAAAAGTTACTTCACGTGATTGAAGATACTATTTCTATCCATCTATATATACTCATATATATTCATATTCATTAACAAAAATATGAATAAAACCGCATTCAAAATTATTACTGACAGGAGTAAAAGAACAACAAAAAATGATTATAATATTATACAATTATATATATTATAACGTGTACCCATATTGTCGGGAATTCAATACACAGCATAAAATATAAATGTTTATATCTCGCAGATAATTCCGAATCAAGTCAATAAATTTTATCTGATGACCGAACTACAGAAAGTGCAACAAATAAGTGAAGAAGTGGACATCGATAGGGCAAAACAACGTTTTAAGAAAATGCACGAAGAAACCTTTCTTGTGAGCATAAACCAAAATGCTTTTTCAAATCTTGATTTAAATCTTATTGTATAGCTTTGATAACTATGTATACCTACGTTACTATTCATACTTCAGACTCTCCATTCAATATCAGATCAGTATAAAAACTTGTGTGCCAGAAATTTGATAAAAAAACCGCTCCAAATGCCTCGAGAAGACCTTCAGTTGGCAGCTATTATTGAATACTTCACAGAAACCTTGCAACGGTTGGAGATATATAATAACCTTAGATCTGGTGAATTGAAAAATCCTATGTACTACAAGTACATGGCAAAAGAAAAGAAAAAACCATAATATTACGATTGGTTCTGAAATCAAGAAGAAATCAATGACCACTTGGCCCTGTTTGGTAAAGGTTGCAACCATTAGAAATACATCAGTACGACCGGCTGCTTGTAGTCACATCCGGTGTCTTGTTAACATTGCTATTTTCTTGTTGTTTTGTTTCCGTCACTACACCACCCCCTATACCGATTGACTTTACTCTGGGTGTGCACGTAGATGTTACCATATACGTGTACCGTCGCTATTACGCTACTTTTACACGCGTCTTTTTTTTCGGTACGGACCGTTTTGTTATTTTTTATTTTTTATTGACACGTTTGCCGTTTTTTTCTACGTTCGTTACATGCGCTCGTCTGGAAATATTGTGAAACCGTTACCATTTCTTTCACTTCACGTTTGCCATTGCGTTCTGCCGTCTTTTACGGGTACGATAACGTTTTCGGATACCATTGTTAGTGCATCGTCGTCGTCACCTTTTGTTCTGCCTAAGCGAACATCCTTTTGCGCCCTTGCCGCAGCTCTGTTCACTATCCGCACACGCCATCACAGACATATTGGTCACACTTCACTGTCCAGGTCGAACACGGTTTTCATTTGTTTTATTCTTTTATTATTTGTATGTTTTACTGTGCGACCCTGAGGATGATTTATTATATGTACATATTCACCTCCTTGGCCTCTAGTACATCAGCATACATTATTGTAATCTTTGTTTTCGTATATTATTAACATTTCTATACGGTCCACCAATTTATTTCTTGTTAGTAAAATCTGCATTTTAATTGATCCATTGCTTTCCATTAATACACCGGCACTATCCCGCGATCATCATCGCATTGGGAAGGTCGAGTTCGTCTATTAATGATTTTCAAAAATGTTTTTACATAGCATCTTATAATATAAATAATATACTTATATGTATATTATAAAATCAATGCCCATAGGCTATAAATAATTATTTTCATTTAGTCTGTGGAATAACCATGACTGCGATTATATTATTTCTTTGATATACTCATTTTAAAAGAAGACATTGGATGTCAGTGACAAGTTTAATACCTCGTGGGAGAAGGGCCTTGATTAATTTGTGCCTGGGGCCCTTGATTACTCTCCACGGACCTGTCACCACCGATCATCGAATGATATTCTTGTACACTATGCATTAATGTTCACTATGCAACAAGAATAAAATAACATGTCACGATATAAAAGGTTAGTAAAAGGGTTATGCAAAATATTTGCGATATAATGACTCGAAATTATAGATAATAAATAATAATAATAAAAAACATATTTATTTATTCAAATACTAATGAATTGACCGAGAGAACGATTGTTGGAAAAATAATTGGTCGGTCGGTATACAATGGAACACAACGAATAGATACGCCATCGTAGGACGTATATATTATGTAGATTTAGCCGCGGCGTATTAGTGACTATAGGTCATCGAGTTGATTTAGCCAATATACGAGTAGGACCGTAATAGTATTAGTAGTAGTAGTAGTAGTAGTAGTAGTAGTGAAGTACCACATCAGACAATGTTAATCGTAAAAACAAACTACTCGGTTTATAATATATTTGACCGCCGTCGATGGATTCAGAGTCCGTTAGTCCGTTAGTACGTTAACGATCATCAGTGTGGTTTTACCGGTCGTCGTGTCACGGCTCCTCTCTCTACCTGTTGAATGTAAATATTTGTTTTTAATAATGATTTTTGTCGATTGTTTCGCACGCTCGTACATGGTATATCGGTGTATTGCATAGTGCATAAAATACGCGCAAACGGTTTTACACTCGGATCGTTCCATAACTATTTGCAATTTTTAATTTAATTTAATTTTTATCAAACTTTCGCATTATTACAACACGCAAACACAATATTAAAGTATGTATACTATGCCGCGTACCATCGCAAACGATCGTTTTGCGTTTCGACCGATGATCGCCTTAGCAGCCGTCGCGATCGTTTTGAGCTCCACAACCGTCGCCGTCGATCTCAACAATAATACAAACTCGGTGGTCGACGAATCGTGCACATGCGTACCGTTCTACCAATGCGATCAAGGTGACGAGGTCAAAATCCCGCTCAGGTAGGTGACGACCACGATGACGATAACCACACAATAAACTATTCTACCGTCGCACCACTGATTGTAATCAATTTAAATACATTTATTGTAATTTGTGCTCGTACGGGAGAGGGGGGAGAGAAACTGACACCATGCATACGAGCGAAAATGTGGTGTCCAAGTCGTGTCCAACCATGTAAAACAACTGTAAAACTACGTTTACTATCGATAAGTACTAACTGCAGTCTTAGGCTTTCCAAAGACGATATCATGTTTTATTGCATATATTACTAGGTGACGAATCGATTTTTTCGTCACCGTAGCGCATTAAACGCAACTATTAAGAATTTTACGTTTATAACTTATTGGTAATTTATTCGAATACGTCAGTAGGATTTTTGATGATCGTATCTGTTCCATACACTAGGATTAGGTATATACGCTAACACTGTTATACTAGGATACCTAGGTGTGGTACAGTTTTCGTTCGCAAAAAACAGTGGAAGTTCATGTTTCTGCATCAAATACGTATTGTCGTTAAATGTGTTGTGAACATGAAATAATAATTTTTGCTGTCAACACAATTTTATATTTCAGTTTGTATTTTATCATTTTGAAATATTGAGGTTAGTGGTAATAATGATTTCCTAACTATATTTTTTGAAAAACACTACTAAAACGTTGGTTAGTTAAATAAGTATAAAACACCATTATATTATGTGAATGGTGAAGTAGGAACTTTCCGGGGTATATATTTGTACACTCTGAACACAAAGATTGCGCAAGCCCATCATTATAATAAATGCAAATTGTTGAGGTATAAATTATCGTGCCTAAGATCTAAATCATCTAGATTTATTATACCCGATGCATAATTCATGTACATACATATATGTAAAGACCGAATTTTGCATAAATTGCATGTTGCTATTTTCAACATTATATACATGCAGTCAATGAGTGTCCATAAATCTTTACTTGATTGATTAAATATCAAAATTTTGTACTGCATATTTTAGCATATTCCGACTTTAGTGCATGTTCTGCATATTTTTACATATTTTAACAAAAAGACAGATTATATGTAGGTACGTGTAGGTTACTAAACTTCCATAGGTTGGTTGGGTTGGTTGGTTTTATAGAGGAGACATGGCTTTACCTATTTTATCTAACCTTGTTGATAAAATACTCAAAACAACATAAACAGGTACATTTTTACAACCACTGTTACATTCATACAATTGTTGGTAAAAATTACGTTGTTGCCAAGTTAACCCATCAGCGCTGAGCGTCCCCACATATATTGTTTTTTTTTACAAACGTTTGAAGAAATTTGTATTGATATTTTGCTTATAATATTATTACACGAGTTTGTATGTTATTTCCACTTCATTTTGATATAATATTTAGCAGTTAATTTGTAAATAGTGTCTATTGACGATATATTATTTCAACCAAAATTTTAAAATAAGCGATTTTTTTTATTTTTCTGGTATTCGACTACAGTAAGTATAAACTATTATTATTTATAAATGGGTGATCAAATATTTGCATCTTATATGTTCTTACAAACATTTATTTGGATATTTTGTTCAATTTGTTATTTCTATAATTTCTATAATTTAACAAATTACATTTCCGTATTGCATAATTTGTATCTTGCTTATTGTAATTGAAAATTTTAATAAAATTAATAATTAATTATCATTGCAAAATTAAAATCAAATATAAAATTTAATAAAAATTGAAATTTTATTTTGCATGTCTTGAATATTTTGACTTTTTTTAGTGCATTTAGCATGCGTACTATATAACTTAAAATGCATATAAATCTGGTCTTTACATATAAGTATTTGAATATGTATAGGATTTTTATTTTTTTTATTAGTTTAGTTTGTACATTTATTTATTAATTTTTTTTAATCATTTGGTTTCACAGATAAAAATTGTACGTTGTAATTTTATAGTTTTCCCAAAAATTGAGAATGTATCTGTACTAATGGCTTTGAAGTATATTAGGAGGTATTGTACTGGGCGCAATTTTCAAATTTATAAGGCAGGTAACTGAATAATTGAAAAGAGCACATCATAGAAATTTATCTCAAATCTATAATTTACTAACCACTTATTATTGTAAAAATAAGGCGCTGTGTTATCGATATTTCCATTATCATATTATTCAAACGTGTTTTTTAATATCCAATAAACAAAAACATAGAATAATTTTTTTTTTATAATTTTGAAGGTACAACATTATATATAAATATGTTTTTATATGTCTTTCTGTTTTAATTTATTTCAAGCGTGCCCAAACTAAAATCCTTCCAAGAATGAATATTTTTTGTCTCAGTAACTAACCATTATATATTACTAGTTGATTGCAGTTATTTTTATTTTCAAAATTGATACTCAACACCTAGTGCATTAAGTATTAAAGTCTGAATATATTAGTTAAGGCTCCAAAAATAGCAGATTGATAAAGTTAACTGGACCAACTAAAATAGTTATTAATAAAATATTGATATTTATTGTATTTACGAACTAAAATTTAAATTAGAATTTACAATTGTACAATGAAACCAAGTTTATATCTGAATTTTATGTTTACAAATAACGTATTATTAGGTTAGGAAAGGATTATAAATGAATATTTTCTGAATACCAAACGATTGTATAGATGATAAAATAACAATTATATATGATTATATTAATTGTTGAGTATTTAACACTAGAGTACCTAAATCAATTAGAATATTGAAATGTGTGTTAATTTATTTTAGCATAATATTCTAGTAGTGATGCCTGTTTGTAGATATGTAGGTACTAATCAGATGTACAGGTAAAGAGTACTGTATATATATAAATGTAATGTAAATAGTATAAAAAACGTATATTTTTATTGCCATCTTTAATGAACATTATTGAACTTTATACTGTGTAAACAAATTTACACAAATTACATTAAAAATAATTTGGTGTGTATTGATAAAATTTAATTATATATTGAATATTATATATAATATATTAGTATTATATTGAATAATTCAATATTTCCTTTAATATTTATTATAAGTATTCTTTATTAATTAATAGTAAATAATGATTTAATTTAAGGATACATAATTATAAAGAGCATTTATTTAAATTTAGTATAAAAGCAACTGTTGTTAGAATTATTTGCATTCATAAGAAGATATCATACATTTATGAGTAATTTTAAATTGCTTTAGTTTAATTTTCTCGTTTAAAATTATTTAATGGGTACATAGTGTGTAAATCTTTTTTATATCATAAAATAATTATAAACGTTATAATAAATAGTATTTATGAATGAGACGCTGATCACCTTTAAATAATTCGATCTCACGGATAACCCAAGGACTCGAGAATTAATATATTAATCTAGTGTTTTAACCAACAACAATTTTTTCTTGGAGCCACATTGAATTACATAAGTATACATTTATTATTTAAATATCTATGATATTGAAAATATCTATAGTGTTCAAACTCAAATATTTAATGTTGAACACACTATAGAAATTTTCAAAGTAAATAAAAAAATAATAATAATAAACTAAGTAAATAAAAAAATAGTATATATATAAAAATTAATAAATGCTTAACCTGGAGTATTATTATAACTGTAAAGTATGACCGGTTTCGAATTAAAAATTTTTCATCTGTTAAATATAAAGTTAATACAATTGCGATTAAGTATGAGAAAAGTCAATTGTAACTGTTATATTTTCATAATAAGTTTTTGCACGAACATTTAGAAAATTTAATTTTGTTTTTTCTATTACGAACCATCATTTATTTTTTACCAAATATTTTAGAATAAAACACATTTAATTTAAGCAGCATCAGTTAAAATACAGGCTCCTTTCTCTTAGACTTAAATTGTTGAGCCCCATTTACAACATTTTGGAGGGTGCTCGAACATACATCAAGTATTATTATTAATTATTAATAAACTTAATTAAAAAAAAAAGAAGAAAAAAATGTAAAATTATGATATTTTATAAATATAATGTAATTTTTGTAATTTTGAGGCTCCCTTAATTATCTCAAGACAGCACTGCTGACTGATAAATAAAAATCTGATTATTCAAGAGTAATAAGTATAGTAATAAGTAATAAGTAAGTAGTAAAATAACACAATCAAAATGTTTACGGTATATCATTTTATGAAATATCGTACTGTATAATAGAACGCGGATTTATTTTCAATAAAAATCAACCAAATATGCACTCAACATTTACCAAATAAAAAAATGTTTCCTTTTTTTTAACATTTAATTAAAATAATACATTAAAAAATACATTTAAAATTATAGAACCCGGAATAAAATTACTTTTTTTCTTCTTTTTAAGGAATTGATTTGCCAAAATAATTTTGTATGGAATTTTGATCTTCAAGAAAATAAGGAATCAATTAATATGAAAAATGTATCCTAAAAAAAATTTTCGGACCTTTTCCGTTAATTCATTACCACTATTTTTTTTTTTTTTTTGTTATTTTTAAAATCGTATTTACGTTATTGCGTGTTATAAAATTATAACTTTGTGAATTGTCGTTTAGTTATAGTGTAACACCTTGTATTTGTGGTCTAAATATGTAATTTACTCTCTCAGTGAGATTTTAGGTTCATATACAAAGCATAATCCCATTTGCAACAGTATCAAGGTTTGTACAAAAACTAGATTAGACTTAGACTATAATTCCCCTAGGAGCGAAGCCCCATTCCCCCGAAAGTGCCACGTAGTGGCACTCGAGTTGGTGAGTGGAGCCGGCAGGCCTAATGAGCGAAATTCTAAAAATTTTTTAAAATTAAAGTTCCGATTTTTCAAAAAGAAAAAATGCATACAATTTTCGTTACGTTAAGAAATCAAAACCAGATAGAGATACCTTCTACTACGGGTTAATAGTCATTAACCATGACCAAGACCAAGAACCATTAACCATGACTATGAGTATAATTTTATTTGGATTAGATAAGATAAGGTACAGTTTTTAGAGCAATAGAACATTTATCGAGCGATAGTGAAAAAAATACAAATTTTCTCACCTAAATATGAATTGCACTTTATTACAATAATTTTAGCTATATTTTCAATCGACATTTGTCAGTCAACAAATTTTTATATCTTGAAAATGATCTTTCATGTCCTCAGAAGTAATAGGTGCATATTTAAAAAATATCATATTATTTGGAGATAAATCGTTGCTGAATGAAATTGATTCACTTTTACCATTTAAAATTTTAATATAATATAAATAAAATAAATATTTACTAATATTATTAGTAAGTGAGTTGTAGCCTTCGTTTTTTTGATAATACTATTCTAAATTTTTCAAAATAGATTTATCCCTTATAATGAAATATATACAAGATATTGTAATCAATATCTTGTATACATTTCAAACATTTTTAAAGAAAAAACAAAAAAGACATCGAAGTATACACTAAAAGAAATAAAGCCCTTAAAAAAAATGGATTTATGTCGAAATATGCAAAAATATGCATCTATCTAAAAAAGCTTAATTTTGTTAATCATTATGCTATGAAACGAATTTTGTGATAACTTAACATACGACCAATTAGAATAAATATGTAAATGTATAAAAATCATTATAAATGTATAAAAATACTACTTATAAGTAGTAACATTATCTACAAAGGTGTAATAATTATTAATAATTTAGGCACATGCATTTAATATAGTTACTATTGCAGGTTGCAGTGTTGTGGGTTATATAAAATCAATATGCTTTTAAATCGTATTTATTAATAAAAATTATGATGATCAAGTGATTATTTATAAAATTATACTAATCGAGTCACATTATTATTTTTGTATAGCACTTCTGCTGGCTGTTTAAAGGAATGGATATGTTGCCGTAATAAGTCAAATGATACGATTGGTGAAACTCTTACAGCATCGGGACTTCAGTCGAACGATATTTCACTAGACAATGGTGTTGATCAACAACAGTGCACATGTGTACCGAAAAACCAGTGTTTAATTGACGATTACAGTGTGCAACCTACTTATAATGTCAGGTAATTATGGCATTTGTAAAAACCACGCGAGAACCAATATAGATAGAAATTTATAATATTTTCCTAACTATACAATTTTAATTATAAAATATAAAAGAAAAGTTTATGTTCAAAAATCACAAGCTCATAGGCGGAGATCCTGTGAAATATCAGGGGACTTCATTTCAGTATTTGGTATAAAATAAAAAATAGCAAACACACCTAACTCATAATATTCTTTTATAAAATCAAATGTTATATTATAAATTGGTTTGTTATTTGTATTGTTATGTCTATATAAATATATATTTTGACACCATGCTTAGAAAATAATTATATAACGTTTGTAGCTGTAGATGTAGGCTGAGAAAGTCTGAGTTTAATTAATCAAAAGAGTTTTTGTAATTATAGTATGTATACTAACATAAAAAAAGGAGTTTTCCAAAAAAATGGATTAAAATTAATATTTTTAATCTTGTTTATCGTAATTGTATTAATCTATTATATTTTTTGGAAATTATATTTAAAATATTTTCAGTACTGTAGTATTATATACATATAAAATAATGTTATAGTAATATTATAATAAATATACATATATATATATATATATATATATATATATAATATTGGAAGTTTATTAAATCTATTTTGTTGCATAGATGTTCATAACCATATTTTAATTTTTCTCATTGCCAAAAAACTCCTTTCACTTGTTGTAAAAACAATAAACTCATCCAGACGAATAAAATGTATGTAAATCTAAAATTTTAAATTTAAGGCAATAACTCTTAAAAATGCATTATTGTCATGCTCAGGATTTTATTCTAATATTTTACATATATTTTGTAGTCGAATGTTATGAATACTTTTTTTTTTGAGTTACATAGTTTGTAATTAGACGTTTAAAATTAAAGATAAAATGTTATTAAAACGATAATGAATAATACCTATGGTTAAAAGATTAATTCAACCTGATAAATATAACACAAATAATTTCGATGAACACAATTTTTACTGATACAATTTTAGAAATATTTATAACAGATGACATTTATGAGAAATTACTTTTAAAACATATGATTTTTATGACACCTGAATTTATGATACTTGATATCATGACACTTGACATGATACCAGGTATTTTTGCATACCACACGAAGTCTTGCTACGCATATGTTGACGCTTACATGGCGATATATAATATAGCTGTCGTATGATTAACAAGAGTCTATAAAGAACTCATCAAATATGAATATAAAAATCACAAATTAGTTTTTTCTCTTCTTTTCTAGTGCAGGAAATTGCAGCTACGACCAAGTGTGTTGCAATAAGAACCATACTGTAATTGGTGGTATCAACGAGAATAATCAGAACAACAATAATAATAATAATAATAATAATGCACGCAGTTGTGGCGTAGGCATACCATCGCAAGAAAATGAAACCGACCTTCGTATTATTAATCACGATTATGGTAGGTTATGGTCATGATAGGTTTTACCTATTAGGGTAAATTAATATAATTTTTTTAAAATTAATTTAATCATAAGTCGTTTTAAACCCATTCGATTATTATAATTATTTAAAAAAATGAATTAATTGGTTTTTTTTATCATGTATTTAGATTTTTCGAAAACTCATTTTGGCCAATTCCCGTGGATGGTCGCTATTATGAAAACTTACATAGACCCATCGACTGGAATGAAAACTAATGATTTTTTATACTTGTGCGGTGGTTCATTGATACATCCACAAGTCATTTTAACAGCGGCTCATTGTGTCAAGTGAGTTGTTACGAGTCAAAGCGACTACAATATCTTACACTTATAATGTGTAGTAAACCTAGTCAAAAACATTCTTCGGTATATATGTTATGCAGAATTATATTAAATAATCGGTACCTATAACGTATATTGGTTAAGTGGAGCACTTTCAATGTCCTTACGACAAAAACCGCAATAATTATCTGATTCTTTTATTTTTACGTTGAAATATAGAGAACAGAGATTAAACGAATTGAAAGTGCGCGTCGGCGAATGGGATACACTATCTAATAACACAGAACAAGGACATCAAGATATCAGTGTTTCAGAAATAGTTACTCATCCGAACTTCAACAATGGATCTATGCATAATGATGTTGCACTGATCAAACTCAGTTCTGAAGTAGCATTCCAGCAGCATGTTAACACAATATGCATTCCTAACCCTACAGTACAATCAAATTACGACTCTGAATCATGCGTGGTGACTGGATGGGGTAAACATGCATTTGGTCAGTATAGCACAAATTATAGTAACCATGTTAAATCAAATGAACCACTTAAAGGGTTATCGACAGTGTCAAGTTTAAGAGGTGTGCAATAAAATACAGTCGAGTTAATTAAAATATCTAAAATGCATTGATATTGTTGACATAACTAGATACTATACGTTAGTGGCGTAACTGGGAAAAAATCTAGGAGGGGTAATATAATATATTTATTATTATCAAAACCCTGACAACTCTCCCCCTCACGAGTTAAAATATTTTATTATTGTATGTATTTTATACACTATATCTAATTGTTTGATTTTACATAATTCTTTTAACTCATTTTATGGTTTAGATAAACGTAAATTGTAAGTAGCAGGTACTAGGTACCAATATTGTAAAATAATACCCATAAGAGTTTAATTAGTTAATAAAAGGTGCTATTTGTACTTTTGGTTTATCTGGGGGGAGGGGGGGGGGGGAAATTATACCTTTATTTCTCAAAAAATTGTCAGAGGGGGCACTTGCCCCCCACAATTACACCACTGCTATACGTCTTACAAAATGTCCAATAAAATTAATATCTAATAATACCCATCGATCAATTGATAATATATTCTATAAATTAGGTATTTACTGAAAAGCTTGGCTATATGTATACAACTTAGATTCGCCTTATTATTACTCTAACTAAATATCAGTAAAATGAATAATTGCTTGTTTTATCGTGAAACCGATCAGTAGGTTCGCGTATAAAATCTTCGTCAATAAAAACTGCAGTTGTTCACAAAATACATAAGTGCGGTTTTTTATAAAGCGTAAGCAACCGAATGATTTTCAGATGTTGAAAGTTGTTGGGTGTATTTTTTGTAAATATTTTAACTATCCGTGAACAATCGAAATCCCACGTTATATAAACACCTATTAGTTATAAAATTAATATAAGTAATAAATTAACAATGTTTCGAAGCGCAGTCAAGAAGAATCGATACTGCGCTCGATGGACATTTAATAATTTTTAACAATCGTATTTCTTTATTGCATGTTTCAAGCAGATAAAAAAGGTCGATATCAAAACGTTCTGAAAGCGGTTTATTTGTCCATGGTGCCACATAATGTGTGTCAGCAAAATTTGACACGTACGCGCCTTGGACAACATTTCGTCTTGGATAAAAGTTTCGTTTGCGCCGGAGGTGCGAATAAACAGGATGCATGTGCTGTAAGTCGAACAGAAATACTTAGGCACATGGATTAAAAGGCCCGTTTGCACGACGGTAAATGGCTATGCTTAAAGTCACAGCAGTAACTGTCTTCGTGTACCGATTGTAGCTGATGTGTAGCTGTTGTAGTAGTACGTGATAGCACTGTCACGATATCCATCTGATGAGCCAGTGGCGTAGCCAAAGGAGAAGAGCTAAAGCAGCTACCCCCCCCCCCCTCTTATGGGTCGTTTTTACGTGTGTGTCATTGTTGTAAGAAATACTTTTCAAAAGTATTTCAAATAGGTATTTAAATACTTCAATTAAAAAGTATTAAAATATTTATATTTTTAATACCTTTGCTAATAGGTATTTAAATACAAATACTAATATATATATTCAAAAAATATTTTAGAAAACATTTTTAAATACATTTTTTTAAGTTTTGTTGTTGTCAGATTTTTATTTCTTAAAACATTACGACAAAATTACATTCATTTTTAGTGAGTATTGACAAGTGACTAACGTATAAATTAATTTTAACGATTATTAACGAATAACGAGTGTCGGAGTAAGTATGTGGGATACTAGGATTCGGGGGTTGCCGTGTTACGATACTATAAAATATAAATAGCCAAATAGATTTACGATACTATCGAGCAGTATTGGGACTTATCTAGACAGATTTTTTGTCACCTTTTATCTTATCTCGATAAATAACGCTAAGTTATCTAATTACTTATCTAAGATAAAATGTTTACTTATCTAGATAATTGTCTGAATTCTTGCTAAGATTAGAGTTACTTTTATTCTTGTATGGAGACGAATCCAATAAATCAGAGATCATCAAAATCGATCCAGCCGTTCTTGAATTATAAATTCTGTAACTAACCCGACTTTTTTTTATATATATATATATAGATTTTGTATTCATAATTATAATTCGTGTATTATTAATAAGTAATTATTATTTCTTGGTATGACATTTTGTATGTATTTTCATGTCGGAAAAATATCTTTGGTATTTTTAAACTTAATTTCTTATTTTTTCATGGAAGTTCCAAGTATAGTTATTATTATTATATACATTTGATTTTAGTATACACACGTAACTCATATACTGAATAGTCGTCAATACTTCACTCTTAGAACCCGTAAAGTCGTAACTACTTATAATGAATAATGAAAATCATTAAATTGAGATTATATGGAAAACAATATTGTTAACCTAAAATAATCTCTTATGTATTCTGTATTCATTCTGATACTAAGCAATTTTCATTGTTTTATTTTTTTTTTATGTCACATTTTAGTGATTTATTATCATTAAATATTGTACTTTATATATAAATACTGCTTAATGGTACACTACATTACTATAATAAACATTAAACACTTAGGTACCCATTGATAATAATGATTATAATTGTATCTTCATATATATTATTACAAATATGAAATATTGACTAACAAATAACATTTTTTGAAAATATCTTTTTTTTTATCTAGATAAAAATGAAATTATCTTTTATCTTTATCTAGATATTTTAATTTTTTTATCTCTTATGTTTATCTAAATGAATTTGGACATATTATCTTTCATCTTTTTCTAGATAAATTTTGCATTATCTATTCCCAACACTGCTAACGGGAAATATTATTTTCCCATAATATCTTTAAATATTTTTTGTCGATAACAACATTTATAATCGTCACCTCGTCTTGTCGACAACAGGTAATTTCTTCAAAATCGGAAAACCAAACTAAAAATCTTATTCGAAAATTTTGAATTAAATATTTTTAAATACAAAATATAATAATACGTTATTTAAATACTAATATTTAAATATTTAACAAGCATGATGTATGTACTAAACCAATTACTACCATTTGATATTAAATATATTAAAACTTTGTTATTAACCAAATGTTGATGAATTATGAGTTTTTGTCATTGGTAAATGGTACATAAGCGTATTAATTCTACCGTGCTTACTTCTATCTTTTTGGTGGTTATCATGAACTCTCAATTCACGTTGTGTCAGTCACGTTGTAGTGACTCTCGTCTAACACTTACATTTTATAATCACTATAGTTTTTATACCATATTAAATCGTGGCGATGATACCGTAGATCAGCATTTTCCAAACTGGGGTCCACACGTATACCAGAAGGGGTCCGCGAAAGTAAATTAAAAATACACAATGTACCTATCCATAAAAACTAAAATACTGATGTAATATTCGTACTATATGAGAAATACATTGTCGAATTAGTCATCGTTGAAAAGTAGTTAAGTTTAGAGGCAGACTGATCGTGTTGGTTTATCGTTATTTATCATAAAAATATCTGCATTTAGTTCAAAAAGTAAAGCAATCAATTTAGTATTATTATTTAGTATTTTTATTATCTCTAAGGGGTCCGCAGAGAAAAATATTGGGAAACGCTGCCATAGATGACCACCATTAATTTATAATTATTATCAATTATAGTTTAAAAAATATTATTGAAACTATTTTAAAATCATGGAAATTTTTAAATTTAGTGGTGGGGGTTATGGGTGAAATCCCAAAACATTTCTTACCTAACTTACCCAAGTTTAGCCCCTCCCATTTAAAATTCCTGGCTACACCACTGCGATGAGCTATGGATAGTCGACAATTATTATATCGCGGCTGTCGCTATCGTGGACTGTCGGCGCTTAAGCATAAGCGTAAGTAGTTCACACGACATTGTCGACCATCACGATATGTTGTTTCCCGAGTGCAATTAGCAGTACTGCTGTTTATTTCATTTTAATTTCGTTACTTACGCGTTCGGTTTATTTTTGTATATTTTCACAAAAAATTATCTAGCATATATTTTGCTATGCTATAGCATTATATTAATGATTACGATTTAATACATTGAATAAATAAAAGTAAAAATAGTTGCGTACTTTTATCGAACATCAGGTACCACTAATTGCGAATCCAGGTTTTAATTTCAGAGACGGAGCTCATAGTCTTAAATGCAGTAATGATTTTAGTGAGTTATTTCCTTATTTGCTATAATAATACTTGTGTAATTCAAATTTTGGTTACAGTTTTTATGTTATTTTTAAAAACCTCATAATTTGGATCAAAAGTAATCTCTCTATCCACTCAATCACTCAGTTATACACTTAATTACTTACCAATATTTACTGTTGAATTAATAAAACATAACTTGTTTGCCAATGTGGAAGGTGCAAGGCCCCCCTACGTCAACCATTGGGTGCCACTACTTTTCTACGTAGATACGTGTGTAATCGCCGACAGTGGCGCGACCACGACCAGTGTACCGTTATCGTGTAAACGCGGTCGTTAGTTCATCGCTACCGGCAATTTGTCTTGTTACCTTCATACCGCGGGAAAGGACGTAAATGATCACAATGATCGTAAAGCTTAACCCGTTCTCTTTTGTTCAGGGTGACGGAGGTGGACCTTTGATATGCGCCGCAGCCGAAAACGCAAACACGTCGTCGAGCCTTAAGAAATACATCCAGGTGGGTATCGTCTCTTGGGGCATCGGATGCGGTGAGGAAAACGTGCCAGGCGTATATTCCTCGGTGGCTGCCAATTCGGAATGGATCAATCGCCAAATGCTCGACACGTTGAAGCAATGAAAACGCAACGGACGTAAAAATCACATGTTTATTATCACAACGATTATTTTCATAATATAAATACGCGCACCAGTTTAGACTTAACAATAATTTATATATATTGTATTATACTTCTTGAGAAAATAATATTCGTTCAATTTGAACGAAAACATTGCTAGTGTAACTGGTTTGTTTTATTTTTTGATGTATTTTTAATTATATGGTCTATATTTGTGCGCAGTAACAACAGCCTGTGGCGGCGCGAAATATTTTACTTCATTAGTCCTATTAGGATTTTGAAAATTCGTCCAGTACTTCGTCTACAGTTATATTGACAACCTCACGATGAACAACCATAGTGGTTAAATCATTGAGATAATTCTAAAATAATATAATTACACAATTCATATAATTATATAATATATCATTAAGTACTAAATTTAAATTTCATACATCCTTATAAATAAACTTTAAAAGAAATGATAAAAATCTAAAAAGTTTGTTTCAATTAATATTTTAGTGTTTTACTCGTATGTTAGAACTGTTAATTTTATTCGAGCCTAGAGACTGTATAATAACTAATAAGTACAGTATATTTATTTTTTTAAATAGAAAATAGATGAATACCTATATTATATTATGTATAATATGGATGAATTATAAATATTTAAAAAAAGGTCATGGGGGGATCTATCCCTCTCATCCCCCCTCCGTTTGACCACCACTGTAGTTACATTATACACATATTACATTTTACAAAACAAATTATTACATTGTATATATTTTTATTTTTAATTATTATTTATTTATTATTTGATTAACAATATTAATTTAAAATTAGGGAACTTATGAAAATAATATGACACTTGGACTTAATTTTTTTTACACAAATCTTTTATTTGTGGTCGAATAGTTGAAAGACATACTCTCATTTCTTCTTCGGTGAACTCCATTTTCATTCGTTTATTTGATTTTATGTTTATAAGAGTGTAAAATCCTTATTCACATAAATATAACGTCGAAAACTGTAGTAATATTTTTAGAGCGTTTTTGCCAATTCTATCATGAATTTTTTCAACGCAAATCTAAAATTAATTTAATGGATCATTTTTGTATTTTGATAAAAGAGTTCAATGGTTTCGTATTTCAGCGAGCTCTTCTTCTTCTTCAAGACTGAATTAAAATATTCAAATATTCGCGATTATTAATATATACCTACAAAATATGATTTTCCCAACAACGATAAGCCTTGAATATTCCAGACCATTCTCGTATCTCAACAAAATAAAATAAAAAATATAATAATAAATTGAAACACATAATTTTTATTTTGTCGTTTACATTCTGGGGAGGCTTAAGCCCCCAAGTCTCCTCCAACATCCGCCTATGGTGGTAACATTGTTATTACCTACTTTTACTATATAAAAACATAATATTAGTTTTCAACGAAAACAATATTATTTTTATTGATGCCAATATTTTTTGAAAAATAATAAATTAAAATAAATAAAACGGACTTTATGGTATTTTAATACAAGTATTTAAATTTTGATAAAAATACAGTTAAAAAGTATTCAAATACTTTACAAGACTGCATATCATATAATATACTTTTCTAATTTTTTTCACTAGGTTAATTTGTGGCGGTAGACGTATTGTTAATATAAATCATTTATTTGATTCGATTCATAAAATAAACCACTCACTTTTTGGTTGCTCATTTAAATATTTTACTTTAATAAATGAAAAAAAAAAGATTTTTATTCCAAAATAACAAAAAATAATGATGTATAATATATAATAATTAATTTAATGTACAACAAATTAGAAGTCATAACAACTGAATGTAATAATTCATCGTCGGTGTGCATAAATACAGAAGTGGTTACAGCAGTTGTAAATACTGGACAAGGATACAATCAGTGACACATTTATGGGAGGGGAGTCCTGGGTCTTGACCACCCCCAGAAAAAAATTTAAAAAGTCATAAATAACTTGGTACGTAGGTACCGAGAAAGAGAATTTTAATTTTATATTATGGGTATTTAATGTTTCTATAATAAAAAAAAAAATTTACAATATTAATTGTATAAATAACTTGGATTTAACTTTTAGTTATTTTTGTTGCGTCGTCGCCCTCTAACGATGATAACGAATCCGACGACGGCAACAACGACGATAACGATGTAACATAATATATGATTATATTAGTAGGTACGCCAACTATTGACATTGTAATAGGTATTCTGCGTAGTGCGTTTGTCGTCCGTAATAATTTGCTGTTTGTTATTGACGGCATTGACATAATATTTGCTTAATTCCTTAATTCGCCACACGAACACCGAAACCTTTAACAAGATAGTAAGGACGTGAGGTAATCGCTAATTTATAATTTCAAATTTAATTTACAAATATTGTTGTTTGATGTAACGTGTAAAATGAAAATATTAAAATGATCTAATTTTTATTTGATGCACTACTCAAATTTTTATACTTCCAAATTTACAATGCTTGTATACACTAAGTATACAAGTAGTATTAATGTATTTTATATATTATTCTAAATAGATCACAATTATGATTTCTAAAAAGCAACCCAATATTCAGTCTTTTTTCAAACCTCAAAAAGTTGAAAATATACAAAATATTACAGGTTCAGTAGTTTCAGGATCAGATACTGATATCCCTACGTCGTCCACGTCCCATATAAATAGACACGATATTTTCAATTACGTCAAAAAAGTATTGACTCAAAATGAAATACATGATATATAGTGAAATATAGATAATATAATATAAATAATATAATTATTACATCATAACTCGTGTGTGTTTTTTTATATTATAAACTTTAGGTACTTAATATTTAGACCCCCCTCATACAAAAATTTGAAAATACGCTACTGGATACAATACAATGCGGGCTGTGACGGTAGTAAAATTATTGTTGAGTATTTACTGATAAAACATAATAATTACATGTTCGGGGAACTCACGCACAATAATGATCAGTTACTACACACCACACAGCATTCCCAATGAATATAACATATTGCCTATACTCAACCCCTTAAAAACGGTCTACTTTCAACCGCCTTAAACTTATATTTTTATCAAATGGGTCATTTAACTAATCATACACAGAAATATCTAAATCAGGAAAATACTTGTCTATACTTTTTCCTAAGGTAGTTAAATGCTCAATCACAAATGTCGTAACTTCAGAACTTTCTTGTGTCATAAAAATAAATAAGGAAGGAAACATCTCAAATTGATTTTTTTGCACATGTTTTTCCATATTTTTAATTTATCTTTAAGAGTATATAACTTACTACATGATGTTGATATATTTTCATTTGGCCTTTGCATGCTTGAATTAATTTGATTTAAGTATGAAAATATGTCTGATAAGTATGATAATTTTTCCAACCATTTTTCATTTGTCAATAACTCACAAAATTTGGGTACATTTTCAAAATTAAAAAACACCATAAGTTAATTTTTTATCTCATGTTCTCTGGTCAAAACTTTACCACGAGATAGCCATCGTACTTCTGTATGTAAAATAAGTTTAATAGATTGTGATTCCATTGCTTCATATAATAAAGAAAAAAGTCGTAATTTTAATAGTATCATTTTAATGAAATTTACCATTTTTACCACATAATCAAGAACATTTCTTAACTAAGGACCGATAGTTTTCTCTACTAAAGCTTCTCTATGAAGAAAATAGTGAGTTGTAAGTATATTTTTAATACAATTTTTTGCTAATGAAACAAAACCTTTTATAGAACCAATCATACTAGGAGCACCATCAGTGCATATACCAAAACAATTTTCCCATGATAAATTTAATAATTTAAGATAAAAATCAATAATATTAAAATCATCAAGACCAGTTGTCGTTTCTTTCATTTCTTTGCAACAAAAAAATTGTTCTATAATATTATCATTATTAATAAAACGAATAAACCCAATTAAATAACATTTACCACGTATGTCAGTGGATTCGTCAATTTAAAGACAAAAACCATTTGAAACTTTAATTTTTCCTCCAATATTTTTTTCTATATCTTCTGATATACTTTAGACCTGTCTGCAAATAATATTATAGGAAAGAGTTATTTTTTGTATTTCAGCTTCAGCCTCACTACTAAATATAATGCGTACTATTTCTGAACAGGCTGGAAAAATAAAAGATTCACATATTGTATGTGTTTTTTTATTTTCATCTATTAATTCTGTCACTTTATAACTAGCTTCGAGAGCATTATTAGGAATAGTTACCTTTTCCACAAAACTTACTGATTCTTTATTTTGTGAACTTTTTAGATGTTTGAAGTAGTTAATATTTTTATTAACTAAATGATTATGTTTTTTTAATAAATAACGGTTCAACTTACTTGGAATCATAGCTGCGTTAGATAATTTCACTCCATTTACCATGTAATGTGGTTGAGTGAGGACAATTTTAATTTCCATACCAAGTAAATCCCATAGCTAAATAACTAATGTTATATAAACGTATTTTATTTAAACCAGTAGAACTAGAACTACTTTGATTTAATTCACCTGATGTTGACTCAATATTAAGGTTAGATGAAATTTCATCTTAATCTAATTTTCGTTTTTTAGTAATAAATTTGTCGATTATTTTCGCTAAAATGTAATTATATAAAATTATAAAATATCTAGGAGACGACTGAAATATGTTTCGTATACGAACATAACCTAACTGGTTAACCGGTATGAACATAAAAACAGACTGAACATCGTAATATTTCTACAAAATATAATATATTTTTAAAACCTATTGTATTACGTATTATGTAATACAATAGATTTTATATAATAGTCTATTTTATTACTCACAGATTTTTCATGAAATGGTTTTTTTTTAAAAAATATATTACAAATAATTTCGTGGCACCCTGATTGGGAATCTCTGGTGAAGGGACTTTAACAGGAGTATATTTCTGATGATGATCTTATACAGCTTATTATTTACCTGTCCTTGGTATATTACGTAATACATATTAAAAGTATAATTAAAGGATATTTAAAGTTCCCCTATATGTTTAACGGTATGCCCCAAGATTATATCTGCACATTCACAGTGCATTTGAAAACTAGACATACTGATATAATTATTATATTCTATTAATATCTATAACCTATTACTGGACAAACAAAACAAATCGATAAGTTATAAGAAGTATATCGATTACGCGTGACAAATAATATATAATGCTCTTTGCGTATTAGGTATACAAATTAAATTTCCGTATAAATTATAATGTATCCTATCGGTTTTGTCGCAGATTATTTAACATTTTTCTTTTTTTATCGCATATTGTACGTCGACCTTTAGAAAAAGGTAAATTCGCTGCAGTTCACCATCTCATGACGAACGAGTCGAGAAAAGTTGAAAACATACATATGTGCGTTACATGATCTATCATAATAGTATCGTGTCCGTATCGTTCCGTGCAATTTATTACAATAATATTCAATTTAAGCCTCAACAGATTTTATTTATTGATTTTTTCCAAACGCATTGTTGCATGGATTTCAATCGGATTTAACGCGGCGGGGTATCGTTCACGCTTCTGCGTCCTCGTCATCGTCGCCTTCGCCTTCCTCCTCGACGGTCGCGTCCTGATACTGCTGATACTCGGACACCAGGTCATTCATATTGGCGTCGGCCTCGGTGAACTCCAACTCGTCCATGCCCTCGCCGGTGTACCAGTGCAAGAACGCCTTGCGCCGGAACATGGACGTGAACTGCTCGGCCACGCGCTTGAACATCTCCTGGATGGCCGTGGTGTTGCCGATGAACGTGGCCGACATCTTCAGGCCGCGTGGTGGTATGTCGCACACGGCCGTCTTGGTGTTGTTCGGTATCCACTCGATGAAGTAACTGGAGTTCTTGGTCTGCACGTTGAGCATCTGCTCGTCCACCTCCTTCATTGACATGCGGCCGCGGAATATGCTGGCCGCGGTCAGGTACCGACCGTGGCGCGGGTCGCACGCGGCCATCATGTTCTTCGCGTCAAACATCTGCTGCACCAGCTCTGGGACGGTGAGCGCGCGGTACTGCTGGCTGCCACGGGACGTGAGCGGCGCAAACCCGGTGATGAAGAAGTGAAGCCGTGGGAACGGAACCATGTTTACGGCCAGCTTCCGCAGGTCCGTGTTCAGTTGCCCGGGGAACCTGAAGCACGTGGTCACGCCGCACATGGCCGCGGACACCAAGTGGTTCAGGTCACCGTACGTGGGCGTAGTGAGTTTCAGCGTCCGAAAGCATATGTCGTATAGCGCCTCGTTGTCGATGCAGAACGTTTCGTCCGTGTTCTCTACTAGCTGGTGCACAGACAACGTAGAGTTGTACGGTTCCACCACGGTATCGGATACCTGTAAGACGAAAAGGAGTTTAAAAAAACAATCGAAAGACCGTCTATTACGTGTATCCGACGTCGTCGCGTACGTTGATCGATTGATTAACAACGAGCGTGCGACATTGTCTGTACACTACATTATGACCTCCGAACGAGCACACTCAACAGAAAATCACGTGAACGCGTTCCTCCATTAGGAGGACCCGCGATTACGTACCTTGGGCGAAGGGACTATGCTGTACGTGGTCATGATGCGGTCCGGATATTCTTCGCGAATTTTCGATATTATGAGCGTGCCCATGCCAGAACCGGTCCCACCGCCCAACGAGTGGGTCAGTTGAAACCCTTGCAGGCAATCGCAACTTTCGGCTTCCTTCCTGAAACCCAGTACACGTGATATTATGTAAATGAGAAATTATTTTTTTCTTAAGAGTGATTTACTGCGTCGATGGTTGATTTGAAACAATTTACCCTAGGGCGTATTTGAGTTGTGGCCATGGGAGGGGGGAGCGAAACTAATTTTTCTTCTATACAAACTTAAAAATAATTTACGGTTCATTACCTACAGCTCATGTTCCTGTTACTCATTTGAATAAATAAATAAAAATACAAGTACCAAATTAAATTAAATATTTATTTAATAAATATATTTAAAACCTATTACATATAAAATAAGTATTATTAATAATAACACCAATAGTTCCTATATTAAAAGGGTACCTTCAGTCTGAATCCTATATAATAAAAAAACAGCAAATAATCATAGTAGTAATATTACCTATTAATTATTTTTTAAAAACTTTAAAACACAATTAAGTTAGTTAACTTAATTTAACAAATATCTAAGTAGAATACATAAGGTTGGTAAGTAGTCAAATGACAAATACCAAATTAATTTTTTTAATTTTGGCAAATTTGTTGATTATTTCATCAATGGACACAATAATATCTGAATACTTACGGTTTTAACAAAACACAAAATAAGATACGATACGGTACAATAAACTCGTGGTAATACCTATTATTTACTAATATTTAGTAATATGCATAGTATAATTTACTATCACTATCTACTTTATATTATCTGATAAATACCTCGGTTATAGTTGTAAATGTCTATAACCGTAGAAATATCCGTGGAAGATAATACCACTATTCATTCCACAACCAAAAATGTTTTGATATAAGAAGATAAAAAAAAATTTATACCCGTGATCAAATGTAAATATCATTGAATTTATTATATCATAGTGCTAGACTAGTAATTTATATTCTTAATTATTT
Organism: Sipha flava; assembly: GCF_003268045.1. NCBI lineage: Eukaryota > Metazoa > Arthropoda > Insecta > Hemiptera > Aphididae > Sipha > Sipha flava. Next base: position 1,244,792 of record NW_020273605.1, read on the forward strand.
ATACATTAAATTTTTTAAATAAATCAATGTATTATATTCAAAAAAATTCGAGCCATGGGAAGGGATGAAAGTAGCATTCGCTCCCCCCTCAAGTACGCCCTTGAATTTACCTGACTACGTCTAACACGGAATCTACCAATTCGGCACCCTCGGTGTAATGCCCTTTTGCCCAGTTGTTGCCCGCGCCGGATTGCCCGAAAATAAAGTTGTCCGGCCGGAATATCTGACCGAATGGACCGGATCTCACGGAATCCATGGTGCCGGGTTCCAGGTCCACGAGGATCGCCCTGGGCACATACTTTCCACCTGATTATGCATCAATGTCACGCGTTTATAAGTGTTCTAATTATAACTGTGAGTCATTTTCTACGGTTAATCTTACCGAGTGCCTCCGAGTAGTAAACATTGATTCGCTCTAGCTGTAGATCCGAATCCCCATGGTAAGAACCGGTGGGGTCGATACCGTGTTCATCAGAAATAACTTCCCAAAACTGAAAAAAAAAAATTAAAATGACAGCAAAATTTTAGGCAATGTATCCAGATTTAATCGTTCGACGTAGTGGTAATATATTACTTTTGCACCGATCTGATTTCCGCATTGACCGGCTTGCAAATGACAAATTTCACGCATGATGAATGATTTAGTTCGAAAGCTTTAGATTGAATGAAGCAATATTATATTACACTGTATAATATACGATCGAATGCGTAGTAATCTGTAGAAATAAACAAATAACGACAGAGAAAACTTATTACTATATTTATACTATATTTAAGGCAATTGTGGCCAATAGTGCTTACACTTTGTTTAAAACCTAATAATTTTATACAGATATTCAATTTCATTTCATTTTTTTAAACTCAATTTTTCATAAGAATACTAGGTTTTACTGAGAAAACTCTACTAGAGGTTTAGGCTTACTAAAACGCAAGAAAAAGTAAAAATTAGTATGCCTAGAAAGTATAAGAACAATATTTAAACAATATATGAAGTACAAAAGTTTTCTGTATCTACCTACCTAATGTTTATTAAAATTCGAAGAAAGTTTAGTATAAATGTTTGTATAAAACTATAACACCTATTAAATTAAACCATTTAAATATTAATTTAAGGAGGATGTTAAAGCATTTTATACATGTATAAATAATTAGTATAGGTATATGTAGAAATAAATAAATAAAATGCGTACACAGAACAAAATACCATTGGTAAAATTAACAAATTCACCACATCAAAATTTGATCATGGAGAAGGTACTTCTTTAACAATAATTATATTGATTTCACTAATAGCTTGTTGAATTAATATGAAGCGTTTAATAAAATATTTAATATTTTGTTAATTTTACAATCACAATATGATCATGAAAAATAGTTACCAATATTATTTTTATATTCAAGAGTTTATGAAGAAATATGAGGAAGTATTGTTAATCGTGATAAGATTTTTCTTTGATTTAATAATATATTTTTTTAATTTTTAAATATTTTTATATTAATACAAAAATTGTCTTAAATTCTTAAGTATTTATTTTTATCATGTTATGAACTCATCTCTCGTCTGTCAACAGAATACAGTACATCTACTTATGTTATAATTAATTTTAAAAACAGTAGATTAGACAGTCTAGTAAGTAATTTAAATATTACAAGCATATTAGTTGTTGTTTTTAATTGTATTCAATTATTATTAAATACAGAATAAAAATTATACTGATAATATACATTTTGCTTTTTAGGTTTTAACACACTATAATTATGCTTTATTTTATTTGTGAAAAACAAATACACATATTAGCATCTCTTGTTGTTCATTATAAAATAATATATATCCTTATAATTTCAAACTTTAAGTAGTTTTAAAAAACATGTTCTGTTTAAACATACTGATGCATTAGAAAATAATGAAATAATACAATGTAGGTAGTAATTCAGAGTATTATAATAAAATAGTATATAATATAGTATAATATAGTATTATAAGTCAATTCTCATTTAAAACATAATGTCAATACACATGATGATGTAGATATAGTAAATAATACATTTGACCAAATAGGTAGGTACCTCAAATACCTAATGAAAATGTATTTTATTTTAATGAAATTATTTAACAGTTTCATTAGTTAGCTACACAACTTTGTCTTAACTTACATAATAATAACGATTTTTGTAGAAGTGATGTGCTTAATATTAAAGATGATATAGAAGTAAAACTCATAAAACCCATCATTTCCTTATTGAAAAATATGATTAAAAATGAAATTAAAAACCCATTGATTTTATCTAAATTTTCTACAGTTATTTCATCAATTTTAGATTCCTTTAAATATTGTAAGACTGAACATATCTTAAATAATTGATAGTTGTGGCTATGAAAAATATTAAAAGTTCTAAACATAATAAATTTTTTTTTAATACTCTCAATATATCATCTAATTTTTTCAGCAGTTACTCAAAGATTAATTTTAAGGGCACATATTATAAAATAGGTAATTATGTTACTGATTTTATAAATGAAGCCTGTTGTACGAAATTCTTGAAATTATTGTTTTACAAAATAATATAGTATTATTTACTGTGCATCAAATTCAATTAGTTTCTTATAATTTATACTTTAAAGCATATAAAGTTGATAAAAAAGAAGTCTATAATTGCTAAAAGTTTAATAAATATTGAACAGTTCAATGATGTACCAATTAATCTTCATCAAATTCCTGATGGGAAATTAATGATTCGAATTAAAGAGTACTACCATTGATCAATGGTACTACTAAACAATATCATCTTTGTGTATAATTAAACCAAACTTAAAATTCTGATTTTATATAAATATTGGTTCATATCATTGTGTATATTAAATAATATTGTATACATAGGCTTAATTTTTATAATATAGGTACCTTAAATAATATTGTGTAATAATTTGTAATACATAAATAATAAATATATATCAATAAAAATATTGTATATATATTTATTAATAGTTTGAAATGAATAGTGGAAATAATTTATTTGAAACGTTTTTAAGTGGTATGGAACCTTATAATGACACGTATACACAGTATACTGAACTTCAAAACTCAAATTCTCCTGATATCTAGCATAATATACTCGTACCTTCGAATAATCAAGTCGATGATTGCAATCAAGAATGTGTTTTAGAAAGCAATTGTACTGTTATTTCATTTAAAGAAAAAAATAAACTGAAAGAACTTCTAGATGGACGAAAGTTAGGTTATTTATTATTTAATTAATACAAACTTGTCTGGGTAAGTTATAATTTAAATGGCCTGAAATTTTATGCTTGCATTAAATAATTTTTCGAAAATATAAATTAATATGAAAATAGTAAATATCTACATACTTATATTAAATTATATTCCTACTAATCAATATGAAATTCCTTAAATCAATCCTAAAAAAGAATTGAAATTTATAATTGTACATATTTTAATTAAATTTCTATGATAGTTATTAGCAAATCTTACAGAAATAGGACTTACCACTATAATGTATTAAAATATTTTAATTTACTTTTAGCCGAATGTGTAAATGTAGAAGCACTAATATATATAACCAGGGATGAAATGATCCAACATTTAAACATAGACCTATTAACTAAAGCATTAGATATCTGCACCATAATGTATCATGTATTTAATATCTAACAGAATCACTGAATGTTTGATTATTTCTTCAACGTTTTTTTATAACATAAAATTAAAGTCAGACAAGCTAAGTTCTTTGATTAAACAAATTATATCTGAATAATTAAAATAATTTAATTTTTTACAATGTATAAAATAAAAATATTTTTTACCATCATTAATTAATTTGTGTTTTGTTTTTATTAATATTTAACTAAAAAATTGTTTACAAAATGTAATAGGTACTTAATATTTAATAATTAATTTGTATAATTGAATTTATATTTGTTTATTTATTATTTTAAATCTAAATCCTATTAACCAAATTATTAATAAGATGTTATTCAGCATAACCTATATGTCAAATTAAATATTTATGTATATTTAAATCAATGTGGGTCATCTGTGGTCAAGTCAAGGACGCCATATGGGGGGGGACAAGGGAGGGACATTTCCCTCCCCTGGAAAATGTTAAAAATCTTGGAAAATTGTTTACTATGATCAGAAAATATTTATTTGAATAAAATTTAAAAATTTAATTTAATATATAAAAATCTATAATTTGTTTATGAAAAATATATTTATTTAGTTTGGAAAATCAGGTTATCAGCTATAAATAACAATACGCTTTTTCGTTTCTATTCTATGGATGATTATCAATTCTTAAAATATTGTGTATTTTCAGAAATAGGGTATGTATATGTGTGTGTGCATACAACCATAGTATTTATATAATATTTGTAATGTTATATAATATTATACATTATTATAATATAATTATATAATATTTGTATTTTAATAAATATAACTAATGTTTTAAGTGTCCAATTTATATTATTAATTAAATAAAAATTTCAATCAATTACTTTTATGGTAAATTGGTTAAATAATTATATTTTTTAGTCTTCCAGTTTAATATATATAATGTAATAGTATAATGTAAAATTGTAAACCCCTTCCTATATCGTGGGTCATTCTTATTTATGAATAGATTGATAAATTAAAATGTTGTCCCACCCCCTTGAAAATTTTCCTATGGACGCCCTTGGGTCAAGCCACCTTTAATATTTAGACAGCTTTGATTTAACAATATATTCTAATTGTTTTAGCAATTCAGTTTTTATAAATCTGATAGGTAGTTGTATATATTTAACAAAATTGATTGTTAATATAAAAATCCCAACATTATTGAAACACTAATAATTAAAAAGCAAATTTGTTGAATTAATCGGGAAACTTACAAAATTAACAAAACTTTTTGTTAATCTATAATAACAAAGTCAACAAATGAACAAGCAACTTTATTGAATTAATCGGATAGTTTAGTAAGCCAACAATGTAATGTGGACAATATGGTTGAAGTATGAATTAACAAGATTTTAATTCCCAAATCAACAAACCTCCCTGTTGGCTCTATACTAACTATTAGTTTGTTAATTTAATTGGTAATTTTATTAATTTTACCATTGATTATAGAATAGATCTATTCAATCAATGATTTTACTGATGTTTTTCGTTCTGTGTTGCCTGGTATATTAAAATACGGGAGATGGTAAACTGTATCTTTTTCTGTAAATCGATATGTAAACTGCGGCCAAAAAAATTCAGCATTATACAATCTGTGATGAAACCGATAAGATACATTAAAATGTTATCTGTGGTAATTTATTTTATATACTTCATACATATACTATATATACATTTCGATACGATAATATACATACGTTTATCATTTAATTAAATATTATCTGTGTTATGACAGCTATATGTATTTTATTAGTGGCTTAACTTCATGATCGATAACGTTTGCAATTTGTATGCCGTCTTGTAACATGTACGTATTATTAAATGTGCATATTATTATTAAATGATGTACATATTGTACACTCAATAGAAATTTTTTAGAGTATTAGACATAAAAATAAAGAAAAAAAAATAATTTTAAAATTAAAAATATTATTATAATTAAGAGGATACTCTAAAATAATTATTTACTCTAATTTATTTAATATTTTGTTGTTTATTCTTAAAACATCCTTTTTTTTTTTTTTAATGCATATCTTGAAATTTGTCAATCTTCTTAATTTGTCATTGTTCGTTAATAAATTTGTACTTTTGCGTTGTCGTTTTTGAATAGTGATCTTTGATAAACGTTTAAATAAAACTATTATGAGATTGCTTGTGTTATGTTTCACTGACCTCTCTGTTGTATCGTTGTAAATTGTTTCAACTAAATACTTAAATATAATTTGTACAAATGTATTGTTTTGAACCTTATACGATTATTAGAAAAAGTCGTTAATTAATGTTATAACATGAATTACACGTTTTTACTTAAATATTTATTAGTATTGGCCAAAAAGGCTTAAATAATGAGATTTAGTTATTAGTTTTCTATTATTGTATATTTTCGTGTAATCGTTTGGCTGGACTATAATTTACTGTCATTCATCTTTAAGAGTTCTGAGTCGAATAACAATATATTTTTCAACATCATAATTGGAAAAGTTGTATCAAAACATTATATATTTATACGAATATGACCAGTGACGATGCTAGAGTTTGCGAGGCCCTGGGAAAAATAAATGTTGGGTCTTATAATTTATATTAATAAAATATATTAAGTTCAGTTAAATCAGAACCGCAAGGCCTCAATTATAATTTAAGGCGTGGGGCCTTGGGCAACTATCCGTATTGCCCACCCCCTCACGCCATCCCTGAGTATGACTATGATTTTAACGTTAAAAATAACAATCATTTATACTTAAAACCAGTTATTGCATTAACAAATTCCAAGGCGGGAGGGAAATATTTTTCACATCAAATACAATTCTTAAAAACAGAACCATATTGAGGTCTGATGGCGCCCCTAGCGAATCACTATAATTGCGTCCCCCTCCCCCCAATGGGAAAGTTGAATTTTTGTACAAAATATCATTTGAGATATATATATAAATCATGTATAAAAACATAGTACACAAGATAATAATTACTAATAAACTTTAATAACTATATGTATTACTTTAAAATATCAAAAACAATTAAAATATAAACAATAAAATAAAAAAATAATATAAATAAATAATTAAAATAATTAAAACAATCATTACATTATAAAAATATGTCATTTTCTCCAAATGTTTTTGTTTTACAATTGTGTTAGATGATTTTAAATTTATTTATTACAATATTACAATGGTACTTTTCTTGCTCTCATAGAGGCAAATTTATCTATGACATTATCAAATGAAATTGTTTTAACTAAATATTTTTCATATTTCGTGAAAAATATTGCATAGGTAGTGTTGAAATTTGTGCCTCTTTTAGAACTGCGCTCCTGACCCATGCCCTTTTACCCTGCACTGAATATGGCCCTGCTTAAAAATATAAATTGTTTGTTAAATTTCAAAATTTATTTCCTGTAATATTACAAAATAACAAAGAAATAAATATTACATAGATATATTATCAGGTTTTTTATTGTAATAGGTATAATAAAGAACAGGGGAGGGTGATTCATCAACCCCTCACTCGTAGGACTACCACTTCTTAAAACCAACTGTAATTTCATATAAAAACATAATATACCAAACTATATATCTCATTGAGTAAACATCCGATACGCGAAAAACAATTTTTTAGTACATATTGGTTTCAAAAAAACAGTTACACGAAAACAATATGAATTTATCACAATAAAATGAATTAAATTATTATCAAAACATTTAATTAATTGACCAAAATACGTCTACGTATATTTAATAAATATTTTTCCAGGTGGTATCTTTATAAGTTAAACACTTATTCACTATAACAAATTATTCTTATATTTCTATTCAATATTATATTCATTAATTGCTTATTATTGTAATTTATTATTTATTTTATATTTTTTTCACACTAATATGCATTTATTGATTTTCGTAGTCTTTGATTATTTTTATTGTACTTCTACTTTCGAGGCATACTAATTTTTAATTTTTCTTGCGTTTTAGTAAGCTTGGATCTCCAGTAGAGTTTTCACAATAAAGCCTAGTATTCTTATGAAAAATCGAGTTTAAAAAAATTAAATGAAGTGAAATATTTGTATAAATTTATTAGGTTTTAATCAAACTATTACAGTATTGGCCAGAATGGCCTTAAATATAGTGATTTCTATCGTTATTTGTTTATTTCTACACAGATTTAGTATTCGAGCGTATGTTACAGTGCAATATAACATTGCTTCATTCAATCTAAAGCTTACGAACTAAATCATTCATCATGCGTGAAATTTGTCATTTGCAAGCAGGTCAATGCGGAAATCAGATCGGTGCTAAAGTAATCTACAATTTAAATATACATATTTTTGTAGGATATCGAATATCTAATGTTCATACACACACATCAATTAGATATTACCTTAATTATATTTTTGACCGTCTGTACATAATGTAACAAAATATTACCAACCGACGAAATCCTCCAATTGTTTTCAGTTTTGGGAGGTCATCTCTGACGAACACGGTATTGACCCAACTGGTTCATACCACGGAGACTCAGATCTACAACTGGAACGAATCAATGTGTACTATTCCGAGGCACTTGGTAAAACGCAAAACAAAAAAAATAATTAATAATAAATTTATCCGGGGAGGAAAATTAACGTTTCGTTACAACTTCACTGTTCTTGACGTAATAAAATATTATATTAGGTGGCAAGTACGTGCCCAGGGCGGTCCTCGTGGACTTGGAACCGGGCACCATGGATTCCGTGAGATCCGGTCCATTCGGTCAGATATTCCGGCCGGACAACTTTATTTTCGGGCAATCCGGCGCGGGCAATAACTGGGCAAAAGGACATTACACCGAGGGTGCCGAATTGGTGGATTCCGTGTTAGATGTGGTCAGGTAAATTGTTTCAAATTAATCACCGACCTTCTCGACATAGTAAATCGCTCGTAAAAAAAAAAAAAAAAAAATAATAATTTGATTCTCATTAACATATTATCAACTGTATCGGGTTTCAGGAAAGAAGCGGAAAGTTGCGATTGTCTTCAAGGGTTTCAAATGACCCACTCGCTGGGCGGTGGGACCGGTTCCGGCATGGGTACGCTCATAATATCGAAAATTCGCGAAGAATACCCAGACCGCATCATGACCACGTACAGCATAGTCCCTTCGCCAAAGGTACGTAATCGCGGGTTATTCTAATGTGGGGGGGAAGTGTTCATACGATTTTCTGTTGAACGAGATCGTTCGAACGATACAATACGCACAATAGCGCGCGTGTTATTAATTATTAATTAATTGATCGATGTACGTAACGACGTTAGAAAGATCGTCGGAAAAGGATACACATAGTAAACGGTTTTTTTAAATTCCTTTTCGACTTATAGGTATCGGACACCGTGGTGGAACCGTACAACTCTACGTTGTCCGTGCACCAGCTAGTAGAGAACACGGACGAAACGTTCTGCATCGACAACGAGGCGCTATACGACATATGCTTCCGGACGCTGAAACTCACTACGCCCACGTACGGTGACCTGAACCACTTGGTGTCCGCGGCCATGTGCGGCGTGACCACGTGCTTCAGGTTCCCCGGGCAACTGAACACGGACCTGCGGAAGCTGGCCGTAAACATGGTTCCGTTCCCGCGGCTTCACTTCTTCATCACCGGGTTTGCGCCGCTCACGTCCCGCGGCAGCCAGCAGTACCGCGCGCTCACCGTCCCAGAGCTGGTGCAGCAGATGTTTGACGCGAAGAACATGATGGCCGCGTGCGACCCGCGCCATGGTCGGTACCTGACCGCGGCCAGCATATTCCGCGGCCGCATGTCAATGAAGGAGGTGGACGAGCAGATGCTTAACGTGCAGACCAAGAACTCCAGTTACTTCATCGAGTGGATACCGAACAACACCAAGACGGCCGTGTGCGACATACCACCACGCGGCCTGAAGATGTCGGCCACGTTCATCGGCAACACCACGGCCATCCAGGAGATGTTCAAGCGCGTGGCCGAGCAGTTCACGTCCATGTTCCGGCGCAAGGCGTTCTTGCACTGGTACACCGGCGAGGGCATGGACGAGATGGAGTTCACCGAGGCCGACGCCAATATGAATGACCTGGTGTCCGAGTATCAGCAGTACCAGGACGCGACCGTCGAGGAGGAAGGCGAAGGCGATGAAGACGAGGATGCAGAAGCGTGAACAATACCACCGCGATTCCCATCAGTTCCGTTTGAACGTGAACAAATGATGTAGATATGATAGACATATAACAAAATAAAGTCGATAATTTTATGGTTTTAATATATCTCCAAAACGTAGATTACATCATTAATAGTTTTCTAAAGGTAGTCATTATAATATGTGACTGTATAAGATAATAGATAATTCTTGTGCTTGGTATTGTGACGACGTGTTCACACGACAGAAATACCAATTAGGAATATTATGATTAGATCATGGATTTTAATGCACTAAAAATGATCGTAATGTAGGTGCCATACAATATGCAGTAAAAATCCTGAATATATGCATCAAATTGACGAGAAATTTTTTTTATTTATTTAAAATTTGCAAATTAAACAGTTTATGATAATTAATTACTTAAATACTTAATGAAAAGTAAAAATGTAGGGCACATTGTCTGAGCAAATTAATATATTTTTAAAATTATGTTTATTATTAAAACGAATATTTATAGAAAAACTTCTTAAAGGGTACATTGAACTATATAATATTACTAATATTATAGAATATTATCTCCCGTGTAACTTTTTTTAATCATTATAAAACCATTTCAATTGTACACAAAGACATCTACCTACGTTTATGTAATGTATCGCAAAGAAAACTTGGAAATTATGTTCAATTTGGTTTGGCTAGTGAATGTATTAGACGTGTTACATTGAGAAGATTAGAAATCAATTATCTACACAATTTTTTAATAATTTTAGTTAGCGTCCAAGTAACTTCTTATTTTTTCTTCAGAGATTAACACATCAGTGTCTGTGTCAACTATTTATTTTTTTTAATAATAGTGGAGAGTATGATAAGTTGACGAACTTAAGGATTGATTAATATTTACATTATTAAATCATAGTCGGAAAATCTTGAAATTTTGTTTAAGCATTATCTTAAATATGAATAATAACCTGTAATAATTTCAAGCTTTTATATTAATGGGTTTATCACTTATAAATTTTACAAAAATAAATTCTGAATTCGACATCTTATCCCTTACTTGGGGTAAGTTGACTTGTGTATATTATTACATAGATAAATCAATTAAATTTAGAATAAATATTTTATATATTCAGTGGTGTATATTCAATCTTGCTCTGGGGGGGGAGGGAGCTTTAACAAAAATAATCGTTATCTTTTTTTTTCGTTGCACAGATAAATAAGATAAATAACTGCTATAAATAGATATTATTTTATACAACTTTTTTACCAATTTACAGTTTACTTTTATATTACCTACATTAAATTAATAGTTTTTGGAATATAAAAACAGCATAGTTATCAAAATTTTTCAAACACCTATCAATATAATTATTTAATTATCATATTTGTGTAGTTCTATATTTTAAGTTCAAAGCGTGATAATGAAATTACGAATATATTACACGTCATCAATAATAAAACAATTTTTCTTTTTTGGCCTTAGGGAGGGGGTTTGAACCCGGACCCCCTCTATATGTACGCCACTGTGTATATTTAATTTACGATAATATTAAATATTTTATAATAAATTACTCAAGGTAAATTATTGAATATTATTTTTAATTAAATTATTTTTAAATAATTTATTTATTTATTTAATTGTATTAAAATGTTTCATACAATTTGTATTCACAATAAAAGTTCAATTTCACAAAATAATACAATAATCTTTATTCAAAATTCAAAATTAACAACTTAATTAATTAAACAGTTTAGAATTTTTAGAAAAAAGTAAGATCTCAAACAAAACAACAAAAAATATATTCTTAGAAACTTTTATCAGTCATAACTCATATTTAAGTAATAACAAATAGATTATGAACATAATTAATTCACATTTTAGTATTTATATGCTAAAATCAAATTAAAATGTATTTAGGTAAACAATATATTTAAAACTTAAAAATCCTATAAAAATACCAATTCTTAGGAACTTCTATCAGTCATAATTGAATAGGTTAATAACTTATTAACAATTACAAAATTATCATTATTAAAATACAGTTTAGTACCTATATGATATAGGCAAAATAAAATTGATTTAATTTGATTTATTTAATGTACAGAAGTAAGTTGACGACATCGTCAACATACCCGTGTCATCTTGCCCCAAAAAATTTTTCTAAACGTTTTAATTATTCATCATAATATGCAGTTTATGATAGTTATCATAAAAATATTCAAAATATAGTTAATAACATGAAGTTTCTAAAGTGTATAATCGATTTAGTAATTATACTTTTGGTATTTGGGAAATCGTTACTTCAAATGAACCAAAAATGTTATCAAAACGTGATTTGAGGAAGAAACATTGATAAAATTTTCAATTCTTATCAGAATAACCTCGGTATCGAGAAATAAGATGTCATAATTTGTTAAGAATTATAATGAATTCGTCAACTTACCACTCTCCCCTACTTGGTCTTACGAATTTATTTGATATGTGTATAATACGTTTAGATATCCCATTATGCAATCGTGCTTAATACCTAGTTTCTACACGTATTAAAAATATTACTATCCTTCCTATATATAATTGTTAAAAGTGTTTAGACTTGGGTGGCCGAGGGGGCACAACAAATTTTTAAATCGTGAGACTTTTTTTAATTTTTAGTAGCGTAGTTCAAAGTTCGATAAACAACTATTGACACATTATCATAATAGAAAACATACGTGTATTTGAAAGCCAGTTTAATTAACTGTTTCTGATGAAATAATCCCGCCATACATATCTGTGAAAACAATGCAAAGCAATCGCACCACCTATGATGATGAATGGTGGGTGGTGGTACCTGTGTTGAATCACATGATTATTTACGACTAATACAAAGACTCAAGCAGAGACTATAAATCAAACGTGGTGTATAACCAGTAGTTTACCTACAGATTGGTGCAATAGTAGGTATGTATGCAAAAAGATATGCAGTAAAAATCCTGAAAATATGCAACAAATTGACATTTAATTTAATTTAAATATCATTTAATGTAAATTATTATATATTTCACATAAAAAAATAGAAACACATAATTAAATTAAAAAAATAATACAATGATAGTTGGTTATAGATATCTTGATGAAAAAAATCATGTACATTAACACAAAAAATATGTAGTAAAAATTTAATTGTACTTTGAAAATAAAACAGTAAATACATTATATAAAATATATTAAAAATATGGATATTAATTTATATTCAGATTACATACTTATTTAAATACCATCTATAATATAAAATAGAAATTGTTAGGTTTAAATATATAATAGAAATAAAAGGAGCATTGATTTTTATAATTATCCAATAAATAATTTAATATGAAATTTAAAGCAGTAAATCAATACATGCTTCAGCAGCATAACTTAATTGTTATTTTACTCTCAGAGTGAGGGAAAACGCTTATATAAAACATAATGATTCAAATTAAATTTTCAATAAAATATTATTGGTGTAAAATATAGCAAATTATGTGAATAGTTATATTGCAAATAACAGTGATACATACAATGTATCAATAATTGATTAAAAATACATTATTTTGGATATATTTAAGATACAAATGTATAGTATATTTATCAACCTAATTTTTAATGTATCTGATAAAATTATAAATTATAATTTGGAAATTACAAAAACTAAAATATAAATAAAAATTTGAACACCATTTTGATATTAATCAATAAAGTAATATAAATTCAATAATTGAAGACAAAAACACACAAAAAAAACCTTTTTCATTCACTTTCATTAATAATAAAATAGGAATTAATCAGGAATTGATCAGAAAACATAATCTAAGTTATAGTAATTATAATTATTTTTAAGCATTTATTGGATCTTTCTTGAAGTCTTGACCGGATCTCATTTCAACATCCTAAAACATATTTCACAAATTAAGTAAATATTAGAGGTCACAATTATATGTGTATTGAACTACACAGGTACCCATGTTTTTATCCAAGACAGGGTTAAAGCCTGTGTAATAAAAATACCCGTGAACTTCAATACTCATATATATATAGAATAATAAGTTGTAGAACAGTTTTACAATTACCCAAAATTCAATTCTTATAAATTAAGTGTCTTAGTATAAGTCTTATATATGTTATAGATTATATATTAAATATGTATTAATATATAATAAAGTTGCATTAAATATTTTTGCAGAGTTAAGAATGTTTTAACATCAGAAACATAGATAGCAAATCATTGATAGATTTGGGTAGATACTATGAAATAATTAATTAGAAAATAAATAAAATGCTGATTAACATACGTTTCAAAACATATTAGGCTTAATAGGTTTATAATTTTTGGAACGGAATTTGAATAAAAATGTAGGAACCTCTTGATCAGCCTGAAATAATAACATAAATAATTATTATTAATTGTATTATATAGTGGAGCTTAATGTTAAATTATTAAATAAATAATTATGGAAATATAACTATACCCGTTTTAGAATAATTGCTAGATCGAAAGCTATTGGATAATCTTTTTCTGGATCATAAAATGAAATAGCTTTACCAATATTGCCCAATCTTCCAGTACGTCCAATTCGATGTACATATTCTTCAATAGTTTTTGGTAAATCATAATTCACAACCATTTTCACACCCGTTATGTCTAATTAAAATTTTTGAATATATATATAAGTAATAATAACTTGTTAAATAAAATTAAATACATAAACAATTTCTATATGAAAAATAATTTAAAATATTGATATAATTAGACGTACAAAGTATGTACTCTTAATATATTATAGAGGATAATCCAAGTTAAATATATTTTTAAAAAACCCTAATTGTTAAATTTACTTCAAAATATTTTTAATTAAATTGATATTCATTAACCATATAATTGTAAGGTAAATAAAATGAAAAATAATAAAATATATTATGTAAGTATATTGGTTCATAATGATCTAATCAGTTAAGTGAATATGTTAGATTATATTCATTGATTAAATATATTTACAATAGCTCATGTTATCATTATAATTCTTTGTTAATATTTATAGATGTGAAGTTTTCAATACTGTTAATTATAAGTATAGTTCTAGTTATCAAGAAAATTATGTTCTCAAGTAATATAATTTCTTCAAAAATAAAAAAATATCTATATATATATTGAAATATAAATTTCTTTAGATATTTAATTTGCATATATCTATATTTACGATGAAATACTATGCGAAACTACATGTTTATTTATTACACATTTTTTTTTTTATAATTATTAAGTATGCACATATAAATTTCTCGGTTAATAATAATAAAATTATCTCATAGGTTATGATCATAATTATGCTATATAAAGTTACACTAGTATTGATACAATATTGTAAATTTAAAATTCTATAAAACAATTGTAGATTAAGTATTATTTCATTGAGGTTATATAATAAAATACATTGAAAGTATACCTAGTCCTCTAGAAGCAACTGAGGTAGCCACTAAGATTTTCATTCTTTTTTGTTTAAAATCTCTCAAGGCAATTTCTCGTTGTGGTTGTAGGCGATCTCCATGTATACTTGTTGTTGGATAATCATATTCACTTAGTATTGCTGCAAGAAAGTCGGCTTGTCTTTTCTCTTCTACAAACACTATTGTGCCTTGGCAATCGTCTGTAACAAAAATAATGAACTAATATATAAATATGATTCATTTATTAAAATTAAACTATTTAAAAATATACTTCTCGGATGAAATCAAATAAAAGATTTACATATAAGATATTAAGCACTTATTAAAAATATCATTGATTTAAAAAGAGCTGATATGGTTAGTAATTTTGACTAACCAGTTTCTTTTAGAATAGATAATAATGCATTTCTTTTATCAAATTTTTTAACTTCTAAAATAGTCTGTGTAACATCTTTGCAAGCACCACCAATATCTCCTACTGCTACTGATATGTAATCTGGTTTCAAAAATGCCTTTGCTATATATTGAACATTCTCAGGTAAAGTTGCTGAAAACATTAAAGTTGTTCTTTCGGCCTAAAATAAACATTTAGTACATGAAAAAATATTCTTACTTATTTAAGAAAATTTAAATTATCAAGTTATAGTACTAATATCAATTATAGTAGATATTACATATATATTATATATGTATGTATAATAATGATGGTACCCATTATATGGAAAAATATCAGTACTTACGGTAAAAACCATAGTATGATGACATAGTATTTGTTCAATATCACCTTGAAAACCCATATCTAACAATCTATCAGCTTCATCTAGTATAAAGTATCGTATCGAAAAGAAAGTAATCAATCTACGATTCACAAAATCAATCAAACGACCAGGAGTTGCAACCAAAATATGAACACCTCTCTAAAACCAAGATAATATTGAATAAATGTATTTTATTTTAAATTAAGATTACGATATATCTTACCAAAACTTTTTCTCTTTGATAATATGTAGCAGTACCACCATAAAGAAGTTCACATTTAATTCCAGTATCTCGGCTCAACCGAGTTGCAAGTTCACATATCTGAATAGCAAGTTCTCTTGTAGGAGACATAATGAGAACTTGTGGTTCACAATGTTTACCATCAACAATTAATTTGGAAGGTTCATCAAGTAATTTATTTAAAATTGGTAAAATATAAGCTGCCTGAAATATAAAAATAAATTTTATATTATAAATAATAAAAAAAATAAACAGGATTTTACACTTACAGTTTTGCCAGAACCAGTCTGAGCACTGGCTATCATATCTCTATCATTCATAATAATTGGTAGAGCATATTTTTGTATTGGCGTTGGTGTAGTGTAATTGCAGTTTTTCAGATTATTTAAAATAATTTCACGCAGACCAGAACTTTGAAACGTAGAGATTTTTTGGGGTACATCGATTCCATTTGCTATAACTTCTATTTTATCGTATTTCTCAAAGTTAGATCCAGCTTCTATAGTTGAACTAAAATTTTCCTCAAACTCAGGAGGAATGTAAGTTGATTTAGGTGGAACCTTAGGCTTTGCACTTCTTAAACGATCACCAATTCTTTTTGCATACACATCATTTTTATAGGGTCGGCTGCTACGATGATCATTATTGCTTTGATAACCTGAACTTGCATTATCATCATTTATTATTTCATTTCCCAAGGAATCTTGTAAGATATTATTATAACTATTATTGGCATTGGATTTAGATATATCCATATCTTCACAATCGCTATATTTTCTGTTCATATCTTCCGTTACGATAGTTACTCCATAGTCATCCCAACTACTAACTGCAGTTAAATTATGATCTGATTGAGCAGAAGCAATATCATGATCTGACTGAGCAGAAGCAATATCATGACCTGACTGAGCAGAAGCAATATCATGACCTGACTGAGCAGAAGCAATATCATGACCTGACTGAGCAGAAGCAATATCATGA